>NC_073720.1:53131312-53245112 GCF_023634085.1 Falco cherrug | reverse complement strand
GCTTAAAAAAAGAAAAGAGACAAAAAAATAAAAACAAGCAAAAACCATGTTCTGCTCTCCTCCTGACTAGGAAATACAAGTAAGAAAGGGGGTTGGGGGGGTTTACCCCTATAAATATTTAATTTTCTTTTCCTCCCCAAGAAAAGAAAAAGTGAAATTAAATCCAAAAAGTCAGCATGAGCTTCCAGGTGATTTCTATGCTAATACGTTCAAATAAACAAGGACACTTTTTCTCTTACTTTAAGTTTGTTCAAAGATATCAGTGAAATGTTTTAAAAATATATATCTTTTTTTTTTTTTTTTTTTTTTTTAAACTAGCCATTGTTAATGAAACCCCAGTTTGGGGATAAAAAATTACTGTTCCTTGCCTGTGTCCATAGTGACTGATTGGGTTATTAGAACAGCAACGGCTTCACTTGCAGTGGAGGCGCTCTCGTCCTGGGCTGAGCCCCTCTGATACACTCTGAGTAAGGAGCACCACAGCATCAAGCCCTCCAGGACTTGAGGGTGGCCTGTGGCAAGCCTGTCCCACCAACAATGATCTGCAAGCCCTTTTTGTGGCACAGTATTGCCTGCTTTTCCACACTGGCAGTGAGTGCGGGGTGCAGGTACCTGTCAGTAAGGGCAGGGGCAGCCCAGTG
The DNA here is from genome assembly GCF_023634085.1 of Falco cherrug. NCBI lineage: Eukaryota > Metazoa > Chordata > Aves > Falconiformes > Falconidae > Falco > Falco cherrug. The sequence continues at coordinate 53,244,471 of NC_073720.1, read as the reverse complement.
GCAGGCAGGCATGCAGACAGGTGAGAGCTGTATGTGCCATAGTTATCTTGAATCTCCCTAAATGTGCAGCAGTGGGAAAGGTGACAGTGGGAGCAACCTGGGTGTCTGTTTAAGAAAACAATCCCGTGCAACTTCACCATTGTTGGTACCTGGAAGAGCCCAGCTGAAGGCACAGGAATACAGGAAAGCTGTGCAGCAGCTGCAGCTCTGACTGCAATAGGCAGGACACCTGTTCCTCCCGCTCACTTTTCTGTATTGCAGAGGCTCCTTCAGTCTTCACTGCCATACAGGCATGGGAGGAGTGGATCCTCCATGTGTTAAAATAGCCTTGAGCTGTCTTGCCTCGCTTATCCTTTTTATCGCTGTGGTATAACTTGATGTTCTGTTCTCAGGTTGCCTTATTTTGCAGACAGGGGCCTCTCTCACTGATTAGCACAAGGATTCATTCCTCTTTATCCTGCTCCTTTATTTTCAGTGCAGAATTCAAGCTGCCTGCTCCTTCAAGTAAAGAGATAGGGGCTAGAGCAGGAAGGATGCCCAGCTCTGCTAGCAAGCTGTGTATCTGGCTGTGGAGTAAGCTTGCGCTACAGTTTTCTCAACTGTGCTTTAATTAATTATCACACTGCTGGTAGTGCCTGCCAAAGTCAGCTAGCTGTCTCGCCAGACACATCTTTCAAAATGCAAAGCTAGGGGAGAGACATTCTTGCACCCCTTTTGGGGTGGCGGGTAGGGGAGTGTAGTCCAGCTCCCCACTCATTGGCCATGGGGCTGGTGTGCTGATCCAGTGTGGACCCCCTCGCTGTACCTCACGTGGATCCCAAGCCCTGCCTGCAGTAGGTTAAAGATGAGGTTGTTTGAAACTTTTGCAAGGTTACGAAAATGTACAAGGGCAGGGGGGAGAAGGAGAGAGAAGAGCTCTTGCCTGACTGAAAGCACTCAGTGCCAGCAGTGCTTGGGCACCCATAGGGGCAGGAGCAGGCCCTTGCATCTTTCCAGCAAGGTGCCTGGTGGAGAGACTTCAGCAACCCCTGCTCTCTCTTGGTTTTCTCTCACAATTTGCTAAACTTGTCTTTCTAATCTTGGGAATAGAGCCTTCTCACTTGGGATCAGCCTGGTAGTCTTTGTCCCTGCTTGCCAAGGGGAGAGTGAGTAGGACGAGAGAGCAATGCACGGTGTCACCAGTGTGGGAAAATTAGTGTGTCATTTCATCTCAAGAAATGTATCAGGAAAGAGAAGCCATTTCTCTGGTCTTTGGACTCTCCAGCAAGGGAGAGGATAATCGCATGCTTGCTGTTTTTTCTTTACTTTGCTCTGCAAGGCTGACAGATGGTGTGTGGTGCAGCCAAGGCTGGATTCCAACTTGTATCTCCTTCGGTCGCTTGCAACTTACTGAGAACAGATTCCTCCTTGGGCTGACATTTCCATCGCATCCCAAAGGGGATTTGTTTTAATTTTCATTTAAAGTTTAGGCTGAGTTAGCATTGCTGCTCTGGGATTTTGCAACTGGTAAGTAAAAACTCCCTCTTGGCCCAACACTCTTGCAGCGGACATGCAACTCAAGTGCTCATGGAGTGAGGGCTGTGCTCCTGAAGGACAGTTCAGCCTGCCTGTGGTCAAAGTACGTTTGTTCAGTGCCTACAGGAACTACAGAAAGATCCTGCAGTGATTTTGTGCTCCTAACTTCTATGTGCATCAATTTTTAGGTCTCACAAAGATGTAAAATGTTTCAAGTAAAGTTTGAACTCAGTTAGTGACCTGTCTTCAAACTACGGACAGGAACCAAGCCAACTTTGCATATGCACCATAAAATTTCCTTGTCTGGTCTATTCTGTTTGCCACATGTAAAAAACCAACAAATAGTATTTATTTCCACCCACTTCTTTTGTCATACTTCACTATCTTGACAAGTATGCTGACACTATGTAGGCACATGTACAGCTACGGTCCCTGTCACAGAGATACTCCTGCCAAAATTAAGACATGGCAACAAAGAGGAGATATAAACACGAGGGAAAGGAGAGAGGGAGGGAAGGGCTACAGCAACAAGATCCCACCATTTGTCAATAGAACCCAATCACCATGCAAACTGTGGGAGAAGCCTGAAGAATGGCAAACCAGATTCCTTGGCCATGGAGGGATTCAGATCCCATTGACATGATTCTCCAAGTTGGAAAGTGACATAATCCCTGGGGGGCCTGCACTCAGAGAGAGCCTGTGAGGGAAGTATATCAGGCCTTCAGGACACTATCATTGTCATCTGCTCATGGCAGCCACCGATCTGGTGAAGACTTTTTTTCTGTTTTTAAAGATCCAAAGTGCTCAGTCTGGCACTTTTAATGTGAAAGGCACCTGCCTGTCACTGGAGGCATTGCCAGGTGGCACTCCAGAGAAAAGGCCTGTTCCAGCTCCTGTGGAGTCCAGGGATGCCAGCCTTGGGTGTCAAGGGCAGCTCCAGAAACTCCAGTTCACAGCCAAGTCCTCTCCACCAGCCAGAGCACACACAGATCAGAAGGAAATTTGGCTGGTTTGATGGTTTCTGACACGATCTTTCTCCTGACTCACTCCTGCTGCACCCAGTGCTTCCCTGAGGCTGTGGCAGGTATCAGTGAGACCCCGTTGCTGTTCGAGAGGGAGAGGAAACCACCGGCAGCAACTCTTGTCCTCTGCAGCTCCTAAGGCCTTGTGTAAGCACTTCACAGAGAGAGTAGGAGGCTGAGGCACCCAAGACTGATATGGCCAGCCCGAAGGCTGTGTGCACAGTCAGGAGCACAGAGAGACCCAGAGCCCAGACCCCCTTCTGCAGGGCAGGCTCCCACCAGCTGGCCTTCCTAAGGGGTATAAAACCAGAATAAATAATGAAAAGCAGGAAGAGTATTTACTGCCTCCGTCTTCTTTGGACACCATTGATACTTCACCTCCTCCACATTCACATCTCCCAGCACATCCTGAAGTCCGTTGGGGAATTTTTGTTCTCATGTCTAGTGCTGAAAAAGTAGTCATGTGTATGTATGCACAAGCCTGCAGTTGTGTAAGTGGTATGATGCCAAACAAAAATGACTATTCTTATAAACCTTCCTGTTTACTTACTACGGCAGCTACCTCAGTAAATGTCCCTGTGTTTAAAGTTATAAAGAGGCCATTCAAGGGATCACTAAAAGGCTTAGAAATCTCCAAGGATCAGACTCCAGGCATGAATTAGGTAATGGTCGTATTAGCATAGCCTGTTTTATGAGGTAGCTGATAACATTGTAACTAAGGAAAGTATGACATAAATTCGCCCCAGGAAACAGGAAAAATAGCTCTGTGGGCTGTTTCAAATTACTTATCCTGTGGGAATTTTAAGAATTCCTGTTAAATAATTAGCGACATGTGAATTTGATTTCCAATCGGTCTGATGCCATGAGAAGTCTGGGGATGCGGCTTTGTTAAGGAATATTGGTTCCTTTGTTGTTGAGTGAACTTCTTCCTCAGATTTCCTAGGGTCATGTTTACAGTAATTTACATCATTAGATACTATTTTATATTGGACTAAGAAGTAAGGCTTTCAGGCCCTTGCGTTTAGGAACACAAAAAAGCATTTTCAAGACAATAATGAAAAGCATTTTTAATCTGAAAATCTTGGGAAAGTAAAGTCAGCTGGAGAAGTTCCTAGCGCATACAGTCTTGTGGACTCACACAGCTGAGGTGGGGGATGCAGATGCAGTAAAAACTCTTTGACAAGCTGGAAGGTCCCAGGAACACTTCTGCTTCGCTGGTGGCAGTGGGCCCCCACGCCAACTGCCCACCTGCCTCCCAGACTGCAGGATGGGCTGGGTGTTTGCTGGGCAGAGGAGCAACCACTGGCTGGGTGCTGCCTCTGACAATGTATCTGTGCTGCACCAAGGCTTTCATTACTGGAGCTAGACTCTTCCTCTACGGGAAAAGAAATCATTAACTCTCCACTGCTGTTTTACATTTTCCTCTGACCTCTGAGGCTTGTCTGAGGCCACTTTGATGTAAAACTGATGAAATTTTCTTTTGCACAAAATTTCCCATAGACCACCAAAGAGACTCAGTCTGCTTGGTGCTCAGACTTGCCACTCAGCTCCTACCGAACACCTCAACTTGCCTCCAGCCCAGGACCAAAGAGCACTCTCCCATCTGGCAGCTGTAGCCCAGGTTGTTATGCAAAAGGCAGTTTCTATCTATTCCATGTGCTCAGACTGCTCCTAACAGAAATGGCTTCTTCCAAGGACATCTGCATTTACCAGTCATGGGCTACTTCTAGTAATGCGTGGCTGTATGATGCTTAGGCACCCCAGAGGACAAAATGCAGGACGCTCTTCGGCAACAGTCCTGACCTAGATGTGATCTTGAATTCAGGTCTCAGAGATGCCCTCTAAACCTGTTGTAACTGCCACTGCGGAAAATGTGAGGAAATGCTGGGAATGGGATGAGACAGCCCTCCCTTCCCCACAGGAGAGGTGGGCTTGTGCATGAACCGACCCGACCCCATGCATACCTGTTCCACCACACGGAGAAGCAGGGGTGCATCCAGTTGCATACATATGTTTTAATCCTGTGGTTTTCTACAAATGTGGTTGAGGTGTAGGGTTGAACTGACAGGCCTGAGAAGCTGTGGAAAATACGTGCTGCAGAAAGAATGAATGCTACTCAGTCCAGCTTAAAAACTGCTAGGCTTTCTTTGTTTTGTTTCAAAAGACAAATGCTGGGGTATTTCTTATTTGCCTTCTGGTCTTTGAGGTTTAACATTCTCATAGTCAAACTCTTCTCTGTGGCCATGAAGGCTAAACATTTACTCTTCTGTAATGCAAGCTGTGAGTCATAAGTAATTGCAGGACTGGAAGAGGAATCTTACATAAACTGACTTCTTCCAGGAGACTTGCCCTCATTCCTGAGAGCTTCAACCCCTCTTAGGATTAGTGCAACAGTTCACAAGCTGCCCCTGGTTTTCTGTGGCACGTTAACCTCCACTGAATACTTCTTTTATCATTTATTTACGTTTGCTAGCAAATTAGTGGAAAGCCATCCTCTGACTCCTTCAGTGCTTCATATCTGCATCTTGTGGTTTGTCATCTCAGCCAAGCAGGGATTTTGTTGTTTGGGTGTTTTTTTGTTGTTGTTTTGGCCAGTACATTTATTTTTCTTAACAGCCTGGAGAGAAAAAAAAAAAAGCTTTGTAAAAGAATTGGCCTCAGAGGAGCTTCCATCTGTGGATATGGAAAAAACAGTTCCTATGTAAGAGTTTTCCTATCCCAAGGGAGATGTAAAAATTTTTTTTCCTTGTGTTTTAGCGACATTACAGGACCCTGATTAGAGGGGAGATCCACCCTGTGAGTTGCTTTGCAGAGAAGTGAAAAGGACAGTTGCTGCCTTGTTTGGTTCTGGGCTGTCACCTTTATTCCTTCCCAAGATAAAGCAGAGACAGACAAAAGAGCAAACAGAGTTAATAGATTAAGGCAAATTTGGGGCTGATTAGGCATGGTAAAGGAAGGAGTCAGTGCTCCATGGATAATTCACTATGAAACAGCTGCAGGCTTCTCTTTCGAGGCAGAAGGAGAGCTCAGCAAAGATTTTCAACCTAAATAGTTCTTGGCTTTTGAAACTTACGTTATGACTCAATCACAGCATTTTGCAGTTTTGTGCTGAATTAACTAAATTGCTCAAGATTAAAAAATAATGCCACACAAACTTTTTGGTTTGACACTTTTTAAAGCAAAACACTGCTTTTTTAAAACTTTCCGGTTTGGAACCTCCTTTCAAATTTGTTTTTAAAAAGTAGAAAAGAAATGACCACGTAAGCCTTGAAATCAAATTCAAATATTGAACAGTTTTTGATTTAATGAGTAGTTATTGATCACTGATGGTTTTAATGACTAGCTGTGTTTGTCCTCAGACAGGTACTTCAGCTGTAAGGTTTTTTTGTTTCACTGAATGTCCTCCTGCATCCAACCACTTTCCATTCCAATATCCTATGTAAATCCACAAAGCCCAACTCAGCTCCTCTGTGCCCTGTGCAAGTGTCAGTCTCAGAGGTGCTAAGCAGCTATAAACTTGGTCCAGCTGGCAGAGTAAGACATATCTCCGTTCCTTTTGCTGGAACAGTTCTAGCCAGAGAAGTGTACTACAAACATGCCAGCTTCCCTGATCCTGGCAGAAAATGGTTACCCAGTGCCATAGTTCTTGGTCTGTGTTTTTGGGATTGCTGCAAAAGATCACTTGCACTTGTGCAGAGAAACTCAGTATCACAAACATCATTAATCAGACATGCTCCCAGATATCTGGGACTTGCTGCAGGCAGGACTCATAGGGGCTGTTGCTTTTGGGCTTACCCACACTGACAGGTCCCTGCAGACAGATCTATGCATATGGGTCCATGACGAATGAATGCTGCAGGACCACTCTTTCCAATCTGCCTTGCAGTGCCTTAGAACAAAAAGTGGTCAGTTTCCACTTTTCTGTAGAGTAAGGCAAAAACAGGTCTGTATATTTATAATATATTTAGTCTCAAATTTACCCAGCCATTTAAAATTTCTGCCTCTGCGCTTCCAATTTCCTTTACTTTTCAAATTTTCATTTTTCTGAAGAAAACAAGCCCCATAGCATATTTAGATGATATATTTTGTAAAAAAATGAAACATTTCCATTCCCCAAAAGTAATTTCCAGAGCTTTAGAATAACAGCATAAATTTTAAAACCTGGAAACTGAATCTGAAAATGCAAATACATGAAAACCATAAATGATTTTGCATAATTTGGCATCTGTATGATTGTTAGATTTGCTCTGTTTGGAACGGTATTTTATTCTGGAATAACACACTATATACAGTAAAATAGCTCTAATCAGCTGCTATTAACTTTGCAATAGCTGGCAGTGAAGTCTAAGGTTTCCTTACAATGAAACAAGACATTTTACTAGATGGCCTTTTTCCTGGCTAGATGACCCTCTTTCTGCAACAAAGGGTTTACATGTGTGGAAATAAAATCTGGTACCTCCTCAAAGAGGAGAATCACTGCTTATCCCAATAGGATTTGCAAAGCAACTGCTTATTCCTCCCAGCCCAGCCTGTTGGTAGATTTTGGTCCTGTTGAAGCACAGGGCTCAGAGCACTAATTGACTTGAGCAAAGGACAGTGTTAGTTTCCTGCTGGGGGCCTGCTGAAAAATGTCAGTGTGTGTATCTGTGCCTATTTACTCCTTCTGCTGTGCTCTCTGATGCTCAGGCAGAAATCCCCTTCCTCAGAATTTTTTCCATGGCTGGATGCTGGCACAGTGAGTGAGAGACTTGCAGCAACGATATATATTACCTTCCATCTGATGACCACAGCGTGCACTGAAAAAGCTACATTTCCAAAATCTTTATAGGCTGGGTCACCCAAGGCACTGGAGAAAGGAAAGTTTGGAGGAAAAGGACCCTTGCATCTCAGAACTGCATGTGAAATTTACACGGACAAACCTCTATAGGAAGGCATGGCCTCGAGGAACATGTGAAGTGTGTAACAGCTGAAGAATCCAGTACGTGGTGCCTGAAGGCACTTACTCCTTTGTGTCAGCTGGCTAACTAGCATTAGTCATGTAGACTGGTATATCTGCCAGCCTTCCCTTAAGCACCTGTTATTGAGGCAAAATTTTGGGCTGGCCAGACAGTGGTGTAGCCAGTCTATCCATCAGTCCATGTTGCTTGTAACAATCCTGTAGCATCCAACCCAAAATTCAAAGTATCAAGGTGTAAAACATGAGCCCTTGTGAGAAGTGTTGTGAAAAGAGATTCTGAAGTTCCAGTAACTCCATGGCCCACCAACTCTGCAAAAATACAGCAGATTCATGCAGAAGTTTGCTACTTTCTATGTTGAATAATTCTTGCAACCTCTGGATAGCACAAAGGAGACCTCCCATCCACCTGACATGAATACAAGTAGGATCAGCTCAGTAGTTTTGTGTGCTATGACTGCACAAGCTTGAAAGACTTCTGGCCTTTTAAAACATTCAGGGTATGTGGTCAAACCAGGTTACTGTGTTTTCATGAAAAAAACTTGATTTCTTGCTAAAATTAAAAATCCTGCTGAGAATAAAAGTGCATAAATTGTAAATTCAGTTATTAATTTCTTTTTCTGAGCAGTCCTCGTTTTTATTTGGTGGCTGTTGATTCTCACATTGCTACCCAACCTACCGAACTGGCAAACTGTAGCGATGACGTAGACGCTGCTAGTGCTTTTGTACGGATAAGGTCTCATGTGCTAAGACTCATGTGAGCCCCTTTTTTTCAGCTGTCACTGTACAGGTCTGTATTGCATGAATATACTCCTTTTCTAAATCTTTTTCTTGTGTTGATAACTTTTCTGCCTTGTTCTCACTTGAGAACATGGCTTTCTGTTTCAACCCACTGAAATAAAACTTGAGCATAAGGGTTGTTGCACTTGGGTAAACCATTTCAATAAATCACTGCCTAACAACTCAAGAGGAGAATCAGGCCTGTTCCCCTCTAGCCTCCAACTTGCTTAAACCCCAGCCCGACATTTTGTTCCAAGACCTTACACCATCGTTTCTCTCCCTATACCCACACCCATTGGAAAATTAACCTCTTCTCCAAGGATCAAGAAGGGCAATCTAAGTCCCTTGGGAGTCCAGCATGACCTTTTTAAAGTTAGAGGCCCTTCCTGTCTGACACAATCCCCTGGAGGGGGTACACAGCTGAAATTGCATGAACTGAGCTTGCCTTGCAACCAGCTCAGCCAAGTGATTGCTAAACGCAACTGAACATTCACAGCAGAAACTTACCTACAGCCTGCAAACACTATCTCTCTGTAGTGAATCTGGGAGTTGGTGCAGCGTTGGGGACAAGTATTTTATGCAAGGTTGATGTGCACACTGATGAGAACTGAAAACACTCCATTGTTTTCAACACTGAAAACTACTCCTGGAACACAGCTGTGGCATGTCCCCACTGCCTTCTGATTCTTCTCATTCATTACTTGGGTTTGTGCATTTTGGTCGTATCAAGTGTTTGTACCTATGTCCAGATACAAAAATATAAAAGAAAGAGGGTGTTATCCTGGAAAATAACTTGATTATCTGATACCTTCACTGTGAAACCTTGTCATGGATTTCAAGCAGGGCGTCTAAAATGCATTAAGCTCTTACACAGAAATGTCCTGACCCAGCACAGAGTTAGCACACTGAAGCATTTAGGTGCATCCTAACTGGAAACACATCACCTTCATAAGTCTTCAGTTGACTGAAGACCCAGCACACAGTGAGGTCTGCTGAGAAATAAGCAGAAAAAGAGAGTCTAAAAATCATGTCTTGTGTGTTTTGCCCCCTCTTGTCTAGTAAAGGGGCAGCACTCACCACTTTATGCCCCTCCAGTCCCCAGAGTGCCATAGCAAACAGCTGGGACTGCAGCCCTTCCCACTCACATGTTCAGCCCTGTAAACCCCAAGAGAGTCAACTGGAACAACTCTCTGGGACAAAGATGATGCTGTTGCTATCCATCCACCTACTCAAGTCCCTACCACCAACTTTTGGCAGTTGCTTTCTACATTTTTCCCTTGCTTCTTATCCTTCAAGAATACAATTCAGCCCCCAGAAAGTCAAACACAAACTCTTAGAGCTGTTAAGCTAATTCAGCCAGGGGAAAGTTCCAGTTGTTTTTCTTTCATGACATACAGGATTTGATGAACAAGAAAACAAAACAGTTTTAGGGCCTGATCCAACTCAGAGAGTGCTCCCACTGCATGCTGTCTGAAAAAGGATGTCAAGACACAGATCTCATGCTGTGCCCAAGAAATTTCAAAGTTTTTTTGGGAACAGCTGACACCCATTGATTTCTAAAGTAGGCACCCAAATCCATTAACTGTTCTGGAAGAACCTGGCATTACTAGACAGTATCAAAAGCAGACAACAAGCCATTACAGAGGGAACTGTCTGCAGGAGAAGCATGTGAGTTCCTGTATGATCCAGGTTGGGTCTTCAGACATGACAGTTAAAAAACCACAGTTGTATTTTTCTGTGCCCTCAGCAAGGAGCCCATGGGCATTTTTGTACATCAGGTGAGGGCAGAGGAAATAATGAAAAAGGGAAAAAGAATTTGCATCTCCCACACGCGCATCATTAAACACAGAAATTAAAGGAGGAAGCCTCTTGGGGGCTACTGACAGTACAGAGAAAGTTAAAGATAAGGGGGCGAGGGTACTCCCATAAATCTGTATTAAAAGCAGTGAAACACAAAAGAAGGAACAAAAATCTCCAGACACAAGACCATCGTTGTGCTATAGAAGAATCCAAACTGTTGTGAAAAATCAGGAAAGAACAGCATGAATTGGTTAATTATGCAATAGGACATAAACTCCTACCATTCATCCCCAGTGTACAGTTAGGAAAAAGACAGTATTACGCAAATTATGAAATATATTGCTATTTTAAATTTTCTTCATTATTTACTGAAATTAAATGCAAGCTAAGAAGTTCAGAAATATTTCTTAATATGCTTTTGCCTCAGGAAAGGTCACTTATTGCAGGAAAATTTATTCCAATGGGGATGATCAATACCTTTAACCTGTAGCTCTCTTTCAGTCATCAGGTTCTCACCATCAGCAAATTGACCATAGACAGCTTACTACACTGTAGCTAAAACAGAATTAAAGTCTTAAACATACCTGAAGCAAGTAATCCCTGTCCTAAAGCAAGTAATCCCCATTCCTACCTTCAGTTCAGGTATCATGTTCAATATTGAGATTGTAAAACTATCTGGAATAATTTTGTCTCATATCTTTTCTCAGATGCATCCCCTTGAAGGCTTTGGGCATGGCCATTTCAGGTCTGCAGGCAGGAACAGATGGGGCCTGTGAGTGAATACTTTTTTCTAGTGAGCCGTTACAGAAATTGTGACCCCCAAGTTTTGAAACACAATTATGCAGCCCTGAAGATGTCCTAAAAGACTATATGACATGATCCCTGGAAGCAGAAAGGAAGGCATAGGACAAATCCTAATTTCAAACTTCATCTGAAAGATATCAGTCACTCAAAACTCTGGCATATGGAGGTCAGCTAAAGTTTGTCATGGACGAAAGATCTTGTAACAGTTTCTCCTACTCTGGGACCACAGACACCATCAAAAGAGCCTAAACACTTCGCTATGCCTCAGTTTTCTCCCTTGTGTCTTTCATCTGCCAGACTCTGCAGAGACACATTGAGGTCCATAGCACTACCCAGCTGAGGATCTTGGCCAATTGGTACTTCTAGAAGAGCAATTACAGGCATATTCAATGTGCACTCTTGCACTGCTCCTAAAGCATACAGCTCCTTGTCAAACACAGCCTTGGCAACTCCTTACCAATAACTGATATGGCCTTGGAAGGACTTGCTCCTGAACTGGAGGAGAAATCCCCAAAACCCAGTTCAAACCTGCCCACAGAGCAGTCTGATAAGAAGCTGGGTGTCTGATAACTGGTTTGTACTCAAATAACACTGATTCTCATGGAAGTTGGAAGTCTCTTTCACTATGTGCCTGGGACATGAAAGTCCTAGAAAGCAGGACCCTGGTCTCAGGCGGCACCTCGGAGTTCTAGCCTAGCACAACTAGCAGCATCTGGCATACCTCAGGTCAATGCTGGTGCTTGTTAATGAGGTATAAATAGAAGGAAAAAGCTCTGGGATTCATTGACTAGACCTGTAAGGAAAGACAAGGCCACTGTCTGTGGCATGTTCCGACCAGTTTATTACTCTGTCTCCTCATTAATGAAGGGATGTCTGTTGGCTGCTAATCCAATACTCACACAGCCTGACAGAGGCACATGCCATGTTAGAACAATTTGTCATTTTATGCCATCTTCTGCTCCTGACTGGTTTGTTTAGTTTACCAAGAGAGGTCCTAAGGAGCTGTATGCCCTGGGCACAGCCTACCTATCCTGATGAGGCTTTGCAGTCCTTACAGACACTTAGGAGCAAATAAAGACCCTGCCACTTGCTTACATGCCTTCTCATTCCCTCTGGATGCCTGCACTAGAGGGAAGTGTAAACATGCCTGTCCAGCACTGTCATCCGTCAAAGGCTTTGTATCGCCACCTCCTTCACCATGGCCCTCCTCTTCCAGAAACTACCATGCTGCACCCATGTCAGTGACAGCATCCAAAATCTCCCAAAAGCTTCTGGACAGGTAATCCATTTTGGTACTAAATTCTAGGCTTTGCTTGACCTGAATAGCAGGAAAGACAACACAGCATCATTTTCTTTAGAAAGGTTATTTTTTCCATTGTTCAGGAAGAATCCTTCTTTGAAGGCAAGACACACAGGTATGTACAGTGTGAGCAAGTGAGGAGTCGTATTTTCTTCTGTGGTTTTCCTCCTTTACATACCATAGTCAACACAACCAACATGACCCTCATAACAGAGCCTGAAGCACTCCTAGAAGCTTCCACATTCACCAGCTCCCCATGTTCAGGTAGATGGACTGTTCTCAGCTCTTGGCTACCACAGCAATGCTGCAATGTGTACTCAAGCAGGCTGCTCCATAGTTAATTCTGTCCCCATGAGTGGATAATGTGGCAGTGATGATATACTCTGCAAGACGAAAAGCACAGTTGAGGAAGGGCCGCTAACAACCAAGCAAGGCACCAGCCAAGTCTGAGGAGGAGACACCATGCGTTTTGTGCTGCTGCTGCTGCCTCTGAAGGACTCTCCCAGTAAAAGGAACACGACAGTCTGGGTCAGCCTGACCTATGATATTTGCAGCCAAGGCCATCATGGCCACAGATGGAGAAGTGGGATTTCCTAACTGCAGAAAAAAAAAGAAACCAGAGGCATCTCTTATAAAAAAAAATTTAAAAAAATCACTGTACTGAAGCATAGACTGCCTTCTACTTGGCTGTCAGCTCCTTGATTGCACAAGTGAAAGAGAGGCGTATGTAATTTCTTATTGTCAAAGTGGACAAACTGTACATTCACTGATCTATTTTAACCGGTATGATTTCCTACCATAGAAGCCCTTCCTGTTTCTTTTCCCCTTCTTATGCTGAGATTCTGGCTGAGATGCTCTGGGCATGACAAAATAAGCAGCTGACTACTAGCCCAAGAGGCTAATTCCCCCATAACTCCTCCAGTGTCAGAGAACAACACTATTTTTCCATTGACACCTGAATATGCAAGAAACAATTTATATTTTGTAACAAAACGGTCAGCTACCAAAGCTTTACTTTGCAGTCGATAGTCTGTGAACCCTGAGGGCCCGTAAGTCCCATACCAGATCTGCCTATCCTGCATGGAGGGTTTGGACACCCCAGGAATGTCTAAAATAGTGCTGGGTACATGTATTTATGAACCTGAATCACCCTCAAATTTTCTGTGAGAGTCTGCAGCCAAAAATGGTAAAGTCATTGTGTGAGAAGACAATCTGACTCTACCCAGGAGAACATCCCACAGATTGTCATATATCACTTTCCAAAAAGAATAGACTCCAGTGCTTTGCTGCAATTTAAAAATAAACCATAAAAGGGTAACCTAAGCAGGTTCCGTAGAAATGGAATTGAAAGTCTTTTAATTCACAGTGAACGTTGTCTGATGTTAATTATATTCTTCATTCAGGGGTCTTGAGTCTGAGACAAAGGAATATTGTGATACAAACTGAAAGGTATTTAATAATGGTCATCTCATACGGAAATCTGTTCTCCAGGCTTTGCTTTTGCTGCAGAGCTGATGTTCAGGGGCCAAAATTATCAGCTCTGGTCAGCAGTTTGAGATGCGTGGTAGAACATAGGACCTTTGAGGTATGGGGTGAAGAAGGAAAGGGGCTAAAGTCACTGTCTGTGTTCTGAGGTCTTGCTGATGGGGTGTCTACCACATGGCTCAGGTTCCCATGCCAGACAAGAACCTACTCCATCAAGGCCCAGGGTGTCATCTCAGTGGTGTAGATCAAAGATCCCAGCTGCAACAGGACAGACCATGTAGGGCCTGGTCCGTTAAGGCTATTTAAATCCCTGAAAGAGCAGACCTGCACTTCAACAACCCTTTCCTAATCAGAAGATAGGGACAGCCCATGGTAGAAGATCACTGTAGAGCCAAGAGTGGCCTGTTTGCCTCTGCCAAGGACAGTTTGCATGATGCCTTACATGCATCCCATATTTGACTCAGATGCCATGCATAGCTGAGAAAACAGTGGTCTACCTGCTGTGCAAAGAAAGGCAGAGTCATCCTGGGTCAAACTAGAGCACTGGCATGTGCAGTATATGATCCTGACAGCAAGAAGCAAACCAACCTGACAGACAGCAAAACAATGGGCTTTGACCACCTCATAAAACTTTCCCCACACTCCATGGTTGTGCTGTGCAGCGGTCCAGGGCTGACTTGGACCTAGCTCTCATTCAGAGAACTGCTCGATGTTTTTATACAGGTTCTCCTCTTCCCAGAGCATCCCCTCAGAGGAAGCAGGTGAATCACACAGTCTCTCGTCATCATGACTAAAGCATACCACATTAACTGCTGCAATGGGACACCTCGTGCTGTTGATCTGGGATATGATGACACAGAGATTGTTGGATAAGAAGTTGTGCTTGGATGTTTATTTCCCTAAGTCAGGATGCGCAGCATGATGGTTAGCCCCTTGCTTCAGAGACAGGTGTCCAGGGTGACTGTGGTTATGTCACTTAATGTGTCCTGTCCATTTCAGCAGTCCCCTCATGAGTGAACCAAGGATATATCTTCTGCTCATAAGTCTAATCCAGTGTGCTGAGTGCTGGGTCAGTCCTCCAGGAGATTCCTTGCCCAGAGTCAATAAACCCTGAGGTTTTCCCTGGAGTCATGTATGTGTCCGTGTATTTTTTCCTACATCTAGGATAACATTGGGGGGGGTTTCACCACTTAGACTTCCAATTGCCTTTGTGCTGGTTGCCTTTCTCGCCATAAGCCCCTCCTCTCCCAGTAGACTGTCATCTCCTGTGATGGCACCATAGCTGTCCCTAGCCTGCCAAATTGCCTTTCCTGGAGTGCTGATTCTCAGCAAAGTTGCATTTGCAGTGTGAAATCCAGGAACTTTCAACATCCACTTGGAAAACTCTCTCCAGTCTTTTTATGATAAGACGTGGTGTCCCATGTGCTTTATTTCCAGGACAGGAAACAGCTATCCATTGGGAAGAGAGATGGCACAGCCACATCTTTGGCAGCCTGTGCCATGGAGTGACACAACATGATTGCAACCATGGCTGCAACCCAGTGCAAGATGGTGCTGTAATTGTCAGTGCCCCAAATCCATTGAGCAGATTGCATTAGCACACCACTGTAGAAATGACAAGGTCATGGACTGCAGCTTTTTAATATCACAGGTAACCACACCATGCCACACTGTTCACAAATTTCTCATGTTACAGCATAGAACTACCAGGTTTTCTGCCCCTGTAGTTCCAGCAGAGAAGTGCTCACACAACCTCGTTCCTCTGGTGGTTAGAAACCAGACTAATTTCCAGCCAAAATTTAGATACTGGATTTGGATGCTGCTCAAGTGTTGGGAAATGTGGTGAGACTTTCGAAGAGGGTACCGCTAACGGCAAGGCCGAATGCCTTCGCTTTCAGGCATTTAAGAGAGTAAGCAATGCCACCTACTGGCACCAAAATGGAAGATTTAACTATTCTAGTGGGTTGGTGCGATGGAAAGATCATAAAGGAGAAGGCTGTCACTGTTCTTCAGATGGTCTTTTGCAGCTGAAAGCGAGGTGGAGGCAAACAGGAGCTTTTCTCACAAGTGTTACTCAGTTAAGCTCTGTAGGAAACATTCAGCAGCTGACTCGCTTTCACCATTTGACAATGAGTAGTGAGGAAAGAAGCAATTAGACCTGGCGTTGATGTGCAACCTGCATGCCCAGGCAGCCCCTGAACTTCCCCAGAAGGTGAACATGTAGTGATTAGGTGAAATTACACCCTTGCCTACCAATATTTGTGGGTGACTGCAAACTGGGTGTAGGAAAAGCCTCTGATGAAGGTAAGAATCTCATGCAGCTTCAGGGACTAAAGGATCAAGACTTCATTTCAGAAGAAGTCATCAACGCAAATTTAAGGCTACACCTCAAATACTGAATGGCTTGGTGGATGGGCAGCTGGGTAACTCCACCCTCATAATAACACATGGATACAGAAACATTTGCAAATAATAGGTTTAAAACACATGCAGAGGAATAACAAAGCCTGTAACTAAACTAAGGAAGTCAGTACAGGATATTCTTGAGGCAACTACCACTGTTTATGTGGGTTCCCACATCCCATCTCCAGAGCACTGAACACAACAGTTAATGCATCAGTGGCAAGCATTGCCAGGGTGTTGATTATTCCCCTGCCCTGCTCTGTCTGAAGTCATGAGAGAGATGTAGGGTGCCACAGCACACATCTGTAAAGCCTCCTCCTGCTTCAGAGAATATGCTGGCTTCTAAGAAGCAGGGGAAACAAAACCCTAAAAGACCACTGCCAGAGGCCAAGCCAAGGAAGTTCAGCTGTGTCCCCTGGCAGGATGAAGGAGGATGCCAGAGCTGGCATTGTACCAAAACCCCTGGGAGGGCAGACCCCCTGCTTTTCCTTCAGCAGCTGCCAGGCTGTAGCTGTAAAGCAGGGGTCTTCAAACTACGGGCCGCCGGCTGGATACGGCCCCCCAGGGTCCTCAATCCGGCCCCCGGTATTTACAGACACCCCCGCCCCCCCGCACCGGGGGCTGGAGGGGGGGGGAAACCAAGCAGCCGCAGATGGCTGCCTGCCACTGCATCCGCGCCGGCCCCCTGGTTAAAAAGTGTGAGGACCCTTGCTGTAAAGGGTAGCTGGGGCCGTTTTGTCAGCCCCTGTTCCTGCAAGCACAGGTACTGCCTCAGGCACCCACCCCCGAGCCAGCCCTGTGTCCCTGGCTGTATCCAAGAAGGGCTTTCCCCTCGTTTGCCAAGGTTTCCTTTCCTGTCATCCTTCATGCTCCAGGGCAGGGATAGTTGAGACAAAGTATGTGTACATAGGACCAGGATGGGTCCTACTGAAGGTGGTGGCAATCACACTTGCTGTACAAAATAAACGAGACAAAGTTTGCTGCTTCAGCTGTGCTCCTGGTCTTCCCTGGACAAGTGCTGCAGGACAGAAGGAGCACAGTGGCAGCAGGAGTATAGCACAGCCCAGGGCCAGCCTTGCAGACTCCAGGAATCTCTGACTCCACTGGAACCACTCCAAAACCACTTGAGGATTCTTACATCTTCCCTTGCAGCTCTCTCTCTCCTCCATTCAGTCTCATCACAAAGCAGGGCTTCCAGTGGGTGGATTAAAACAAGGGATATTGGTGCTGCCCAGCCATACTCTCTGTCTCTGACCCAGCCTCAGAGACAGGTAGCACCACGCAGCTTGCAAACACCTGAGGACAACTGGAGACAGACAGGGAAAGGGGCTGCAGTGACCCCAGGGCTGCAACCAGGCTGTTGCAGAGGTGAACACAGCACAGGGGAATGCCTGCCAGCTCCCAGGCTCTGTTCGCCCTTCTCAGTCAGAGGCTTATTAGCACTGGCCACAGCACGCTGGATCTCCTTACTCCCAGTGAGCCTTTCAGGTGGCCACCATCATTCCAGAACCTCTGGGTCCAACTGCCTTCTGCTGCCATCACCATTGGCATCACAGGGCAACATTGTCAGAGATGTCTGAAACAGCTGGACTAAGGCACCAGCCAACCATGATGTCCTACCACCACCAGATATGAGGTCTTGTTTCCTAAAAAGGCTTCCATACAGCAAGCACTGAGAGATCACAGCCCAAATGGCACTGCTGGTGAAACATATGATCATACATCTTTAAGAACTGCTCCGTCTTTTGTGTTGGCTTCCCCACACACACCATCCTTGCCCCATTTTTGTGGGCTAGCCAATTGTACAGCTAGAAAAATCAGTAAAGGTGCTGCTAAGTCCTTGGAAAAGCCTTCATGTGGCATTTTAGATGGTCACATAGAAGAACCAGCCCTACAGCATCTTGCTGGTGGTTGCTGGCATCCACGTGTAGCAGGAAAAAAAACTGAGGTGTTTTTTTCCCTACCAAGGAGGGAGCCCAGAAATGCATGTAGCAAAGAAAGGCACTAAGCAATGGTCAAAAGGTAGTACCACAGAGGGAAAGCACAGCAGCATGTGGTGCATGAGACCCTACAAGCTGCTTATGAGCTGCTGTCAGTCCTTGTAGCCAGTGCGCATGTCTGATTTCAAATGTCTCTTCTGACCTCTCTCCTGCAAAATTCATGATGGAATTAGACACTGATCGTTCATAGTTACAGGTCTTCCTCTTCCAGTGCCCCAGCTGGATCCTACCCTGTGCTTCTCCATGACTTTTCTGCCTGCCCCTAAGAACAGAAATTAATACCTGAGCTGTGAAGTAAAAATGGTCCCCAAAACCAACAGAGAAGTACTAAGAGTCCCCAGTCACTACAACTACAGAGTAATATAGGTGAGGCCACATTAGTATACACAGTGAACTGTCTTCAAATTGTACTATCACTGAAATTTAATAAGCTGAATGCTCCATTAAATGCATACAGATAGTTTGTTGCTGTTGAATTCCCTGTCCAGCTCTTATTAATATTTTGTGATGTAAGACTCTGCACAAGCTAATAAATTAGAAGAGATTACAACTAATTGTTTTTTAAATGGCTGAGATAGAACATACCTCTATAGATGCATTCACCCCCTCCACTGCCACCTGTTCATGAAAAAAATTGTTGCAAGGGAAAGACAAACAAACCGAAACCATAAAATCTGAAAGAATACAAGTCATGGCTTTGCTAAGGTTGTTACATTTCACACCAGCCTCAGTTCAAAATGTTTTTACGCACAGGCATTCGCCAGGGCTAAAACTGCATTGAAGCCAAAGGAGTTGAAATAATTCAGAATCACTGCAGCCAAAGTATTGTAATAAAATATTTCTCCAAGAATGGAAGTGGATTTAGGCAGTGGTTTGGAAGCACCTGGTTCGTTTTGCTTCTCTGCCACATTATTTCCTGCATGATCCTCCAGGACATAATAGGATGTGTACCTCATAGCATAGTCACTTTAATGCAACTTCCAGTGCATTCATGGTGCAAACTGAACAATGCTCAGATGAAAGATGGATGTACTGCTTTGTTTCAGGTCCAGTAACACCTTTCCAAGAGATGGACTAGGCATCTGACTACAGTAATGTCTTAAGTCACCTAAACCTAAACTAGATTTGTATCATACAAAGGTTGTGGGTTAGCTAGGTGTTTGCATATTGCCAGGATAAGAACTAAGGTAGTTGAGCACAGGAGGAGCCTCAGATGTAGTCCTCCAAGAGCAATGGAGACAACATTACATCTGAGAAAGCCAAAAGGTCTCCCTGGATGCAGGGGGAAAATGAGCAGAAAGAGCCTCCTTTTCACTGCTCACGTGGCAACCTAGCAGGGCTGTCGCTCACCTGAGCTGCAGCAGACCCCTCCACTCGAGCCACCATCCAGGCTCTTGGGGCAATTTACATGCTACACACACATCCCCAGGGCAAACAGTGACTCTTGTCAGCATGTAGCCACAAGCTCCAGATATTTAGGCACTATCTGCTTCATTATAGCATTATGGGGGTGAAAACCCAGGACATTCCCCAGGTATTATCTCTGCCCGGCCGTTGTACTGTGGATACAGCCCACCAATTCCTGTTCACCTGTGAGGCTTTCCAATATACTGCCTTGTTGGGTTGACGTTTATGGGTGTGTTGAGCTGCTGACAGACATCTGCAGTCCCACCCCGTTCAGGAACTTGCTGTTGATTTGGCAATACCTGATTAATTGCAAGAGGGAGATGGTATTAGCTGCAAGCTATCAAGGGTACATCGCCCACAGAGAGACTGAAAATCATGCATATAGAGATCTCTCCAGTGACAAGCAGCAGGATGCCTCTCATGCAGCCTTTACAAACAGCCGAGCATGGGCTTATACTGATTGTTTCACCACCATGTATTTTTCATGAGTTTGGAAGAAGGTTTGTTACAATGCAAGAACGAGATCTGCATACCTGTTCTTTGGGTAAACCAGTGAAAAGTTAGTTCAACGTGCTGCCAGCAGGAATAACATAACCATCTATTTTCATAGCCAAGGGCAAAAGGAAACTCGGGCAGCTTAAAGCCCAGCAGGTCCATCCACCCTGAGCAAATTCACCCACAGACTACTGTGTAGCTCAGAAAAAATGCAATGCTCTGTTCTGGCTATCAGCACCATTGGCTCACTATTGTGAGCAGTGCCTCTGCAGTCTCTGGAGATAGGCAAGAGGCAGGACAAGAGGTATGATTGTGTTTCTGCACTCTCTGTGAAGGAAACCAGAGGCGTAATACTGTGCCTGAGCATGCTGTCCTGTAATGGTACTTGAAATGTCCATGAGTAGGGACATTGAGAAAACTAGAATAGGCATTTAAGGCTAGGGTCAGAGCAGATGCCCAGTACTGAGAGAAGTGGAGAGCTCAATCAGTTTAGCTCTTCAAGAAGCAGCCAAATAGGCCATGATTACAATGCAAAAGCACCTCTGTGGGAGAGAAAATTCTAGATCCTGAAAGGCTGTTTAATCAAGCAGAGAAAGGTGCAACGGGAAGCAATGGCTGGAAATGGAAGTCAGATATTTACACTGCATTTAAAAACATTTGTAAAATTATGGAGGAATTAACCATATGATGGGAAGCATCAATGTCAGCGTCTTTAGATCCCTTCTGGGACAGCAAAGTTTGGCTCATCTGTGTACTGACATGCATGCACACTTATTGGGGCAATGCAGGGAAGTTTCCACCTGTGATGCAAGGCTAAATGGTATAATAGCACCGCCTTTGCACCTTTCACACCTTTGATTTCCTTCATGTTATGTTCCACGGGAGATGAGTGAGGCTAGACTGTTCAGTAGCACCGTTAACAGCAAGCCTCTGTTTTACTGTTTCTGCCCGTTAGAGGACTTTTCAGTTATACCATGCTATGTCCAGGGGAATTTTTGGTTTTATCTCCTCTCCTCCTTTTTTAAAAGGTAAAACCACCTCCTGGAGCCCATGAATCTTAGCCATATTTTTTCCCTTATGACTCTTTGCTATGCTTTCCACACTTCTGCTCTTAGGAGAGGAAACCTTCATTCCCAGTTCAGCCCTACAGTGTGAGAGAAGGACACCTTCAGCTAATCTACATCTAAGTGAATGTTTGTCAAGAGTATAGAATAAAGGTCTTACTGTGCAAAATGGCTCCTGTGGTAGCACTAATCAATACTTGTTTGATGGATTGCCTGCCAGGAGTCTTTCAGGCACATCATTTCAGCCGCTAGACTTTCTGCTTGCTCACTGCTTAACAAAATAAATAGAGATGAATCATGGTATTTAACATAAAACTCCAACTCAGAATCAAAGCTGTTTAAAATGCACAGTGGCTTGCCCCACACCATCCTTCCTTTCCCTTTGCTCAGGAAGAACGTTAAGTTCTGGCTCTTCTGGGGCCAGCATAAGGCGTGAATGATAACCACTTCACCAAGGACTGCCCTTTCCTCTGCAATCAGTGATTGCATTCCCAACACAGCACTCCATTTCTCGTTGCCCCCTGAAGCAGGAGCCAGTTGAGAAAGAAAGAATTGAGATGTATGCCTGCATGGCTGATGGGAGGATGATATTTCACATATGCCTGCCTTTGCTGCTGTGATGCAATGCACAAACTGTTCCCTCTGCTCCTGTGCCTATTGTGCTACTAATCCATGTGAAAGCTCTCACTACCGAACTGTCCCCATCTGCAACTGCATCAGATTTCAAACTACAAGAAGCAACAAAGAGCCAGGTTTTGCAGAACTACTTGGCTTCTCAGTGGTAATAAATAGGTGTCTGGCTCTCCAGAAATTCGTATTTTTATTCAGAACATGGTTGGTTGGTTTTTTTTTTTATCTGGCTTTTAAACAGATAACACTTTTCTTGAAACCCTATACGCCTACAGCACAGTAATATCCTTGGAAAGGGTGAATAATCATAGCAGCAACTTTTTTTGGCCACAGAGGAACATCAAGCTCCATCTAGCAAGATCTTCACCCTCTTTTACCTTGCCAACCCCACCACCACCCTGTGGCACAACTCAGACAATAAGGTGGGAAGCTTGAAGCGATGTGGGATCCGTTTTCAGGCTCTGAGTAATGATTCATGATTTTCTGACACTTGACACCAGCAAAAGAACTCAAGGCTGAGGCTTGAGGCAAGGGATGGATACGGCGATGTCTCTTCAATGCACCTCCAGGTTGCCCTTGCCCCAACATTGTGCATGAGCCTCCTCTGCTGCCCACTCCCTCATTCCTCTGACAGCTGAGAGCACTTACCAGGCTCCTTTGAGCCAGGCTTCTTCACAGCACTGAGTTTCAGCTTTTTGCCACTTCACAGACCTTCAGCCCATTCTGCCTCTCAAGCCTTCCTGCAGCAGACTTCTCTTGCCTCTCGCCCAGAGCACAACCATCCCTTGGGCTGTGACAGCGGCTTTTGCATGCTGGCAGCAGATTTTGAGCTCCGCTGTGGCACATTTGTGGGGATCCTGCCTTTTTCCCTCCCTCCCCAAGGGCATCCATGGCCATAGCCACCAATTCCTCATCCCTGCCATGCCAGACAGGCCTGTGTGGCCACCCAGACAGGAAATGAGCTCACGCTCTGCCTCTGGGGAGCATTGCTCACTGCTGCTGTGACCTCTTTGACTCCTCCAGCAGCACCAGCGAGCAGCACCTGGCAGGGAACTTGCTCTGTTCCATCCACGGTGCGGGTCATGGTCACCACCTTCCCGCCCACCAGCTGAGTACGGGGGAGATTTCCCAACAGCCCTACACAGCTCAGGGTATCTGGGAGGACAACGCTAGCAGGATTGCTAACAGGGGGCCACCTGGGGACTGACAGCTGGAGAGTAAAGAAGGATGTACCCCGGTAATCTGGGCTCAGATGAGACATTTTGGCAAGAGAAGCATTTGCAGCCATGCACCAGCAGAGAGAGTCCAGGTAGCCAGGAAAGCCAGCAGGCAAATGGTGAGGAGTGTGGCAGCAAACAGCCACTGCACCCTCTTGCAGCTTGGGGCTTCTGAGCAGGGTGCTACATGCTGGCATGCTGTGGGGCAGCAGAAGCACACAGTACTTGGATGTTCTCGGGGGCATGTATGCATGCACAGAGCTGGGGGCAGTGGCGTTTTGGAAATAATCAGGCAGGAATCTGACTTGGAAAAGTCGGTGAGCTTTGGACAGCTCACCTCCACAAAGGGGACTTGCAGCTTGCAAGCTTTCCCTCTGCACCCCCACCTAGCCATCGCCAATTTCAAGGCAGGCAGTCTGTGGACACATGTAGAAAGCCAGTAAGTGTATAGCACCAGGAAAGATCAGAACAATGCACTTTCATCCTGCTGGAGTTCTTGTGTTGTTTTTGACAATGGTACAATTACCTTACGGCTACACAGCACATGTCAAGGATACACCACAGCAAGCGTGGCACATTTTTTTTCAAGTGAGAAGCAGTTTACCTAGGCACAAGGTGGATCCCTTGAAATCTTTCCATCAGGGCTTTCCTAGCTCAAATGTGTGGGAACCACAGGGTTATTTTTTCTGGAGCACCCTTTGCAAAAGCTGGGACTCACTGCACTAAAGTGCACAGCAAAGTCAGGCAACTCATCTGGTATGATGACAGCTTAGTGCCAGTAACAACAACCCCATCCAGCACTTTGCAGATTGAGCAGTTATCAACAAGGTCATTTCTAGCCTTAAAACTGGGGACTATTTCTTGTTTTCGTTACTCAAGAAGAAACCTTGCACTTAAAATACTTTCTTACAGTTTTGGTAAATCCTTCCATTTTCAGTATCTTTGTCCCTTTAGCTTTGTTGTAATCTGAAATATCCGTATTTAATAATTTCTATGTTCATGAATTCTTTAAATTATACATAAAGAATTCAAAAGCAATCAGAGAAGAACCTGAATATTTAATACTAAAACTAAATGTTTTATGATTGCTTACAGAGTGAAATTAATAAGGAGACTTGGCCAATGCTGTATAATTTATACTGTGCTTAAGCAGGAAAACTGAGGCTAGTGCTCAGATTTGTTTGAAGCTGTGCTTTCCTTTTCTCAACTGGCAGAATGGAAGCCACTGCAAGGGCAGGGCTAACCTCCACCCTCAATCTAAGTAGCCCCTATTTTTGTTTATTGCACATAACAACAGCTTTAAGAACAGTTAACAGTAACACTGTTATGACCATGGGCAAATAACAGTGTGTCTGCTTTTTTGTCTTTATCTGTCTTTCCTAACTATTTTGTCTGCTAACATGCTCCACACTCAGCCACGATGTCCTGACCTATTTAATGGCAAAAAGTCTACTAAGCATCTTACCTCTGAATTTCCGTTTGGGTACAAACCTTTGGACCAAAGCCACAGTCTGGAGGTGTGGGAGGCTTACACGTTGCAGTACTCTGAACTCAGGTGATGATTTATTTGTCCAGTTCTAATGCTTGGCCAGAAACTGCGGTTTTGCACTGAGCTAAGAGAGCAGTACAGGTGCTAGAAGTGTTAGTCACAACTGCAGAGATTCAGCCAGTTGCAAAGTTTTCTCTAATGGCAATACAGAACTAAACAAGCTGAGAGCAAGAATGAAACATAAGACCAAGAAGGGATGATCTTCGTAACGGGATGAAGCTGTCAAAGTACTGAGGCAGCTAGAAAAGGGAGTGTGACACAAAGTGATACACTGCCTTTTCTGGGAGAAGGGAATTCACCCTCTCTATGTGCTCACAGATTCCTGGGTGAGCGCATTACCTGGGCTTTATGTGCTTCACTTTCCATCTAGAGGACAACAGTATGGGGAGAGGATACAATGTGATCTGGTCTGTTCACACAATGATAAAAGCACTGAGTGGCACAGATAAGCAAGGGATGATATACTCGGATGAGATACTAAAAGTAGTATCAGCAACCAAATCTGGAGTTTTCTCACACCTATCACAGCCAAAAGAGGAACAGCAACAATGGCAGCAGCATTTTGGCATTCAAGGTGGGACACTGCAAGGACTGCAGAAACTCACCAGGCCTCAAGGAATACCTGCTGAGGAAATGTGGAATAAAAATTGTGCTTCAATAGGAGGTACCTGAATGGACAAGGAGGGACACAGTTCTTTTTATTCCTTCTCATTTTAATGTCTTTTGGCACAATCAGAGTCCCCAAGAGTGGAATGACAAACCTGAAAATCCCATTACATGGGGGTGGACTTCGTTTTCTTCATGTGTTTTTAAATCCATTTAGATGAGAGACAGATCAGAGCAAATTTACAGGGAAAGTTTCCTAGGTTTGGCACCCCAATGAATCTATAGTTCATCGCCCACCAAAGCTCAGTTCTCAGCTGACAAAAGCTGGTAGATGTCCTCTGCCTTTACCATCTGAGTGATCTTTCCTTGACCTTGCCAGAGCTGGGATCAATTGCCTCCACCATGGTTTCACCATCAAGAATTTTTCAACTCAAACTCCTTAATGCTTGTGTCAAGTGGCTATTTAAACCCCTCAAATTCAAGGAATCAACCTCGGTGCATCAGAGGGAAAAGACTGTTCCTTTGACTGATCCCTTCTGTGACTCGAAGCCAAGCATAGATTTGAACAAGTCAAACCATTCCCAGGGTTCATAAAACACCATGCCAGGCCTTGTGTGTTTTTCATTAAAGTCATACCAGTCTCTGAAAGCCAAGCAGTTTGCAAATCATAAGGATTAATATTTATTACTAATGAATGTACACAGACGAAGCCCCTGCCCTTGAGAGTCTGCTGTTTACACAATATGGGCAGAACTGGCATGCACAGATGCAGCTCTGGTCTTGGTCCGCTCCTGGGGAAGCTCGAGGGTGAAACCACCTTGGCTCCTGGACACAGAGGCAGATCATAGCCAGAATGGATCTGGAGCTGGCACCTCAACCTCCTGGTAGCTCCTACCTGGAGGACCAGACCCTTCTCTGTAATCGTGAGAGGCTGAGCCGCAGACTGCACAGTTCACACATGTAAGCCCCTGCAGGACTTCTCCAGCTCCTAATGCTTGGCAAGGAGGCCCTGTCAGTCAGACTGCACACTGAGCTAAACATCAAGACACATCTGATGAATCATAAGTGCAGCAAGAGTCCAGAGGGCTACAAAATACCTCTAGGGATTTGTTTGTGCCAGATCTCTTACAAAATTAAAGAGGAATTAGCTACATATGTGAGTCAAATTGCCGTGGGATTTAAAAAAGGGATTCAGCCTGCATGTTCAGATTTAGAAAAGGGATTCAGCTTGCCTTGCTCCAGAAGCTAGGCTGCCCAGAGGCCACCCTGCGTCTGAATCAGGGTGCCCACAAAGGTGTTCCGTGCAGTGCAGCTTACCCATTTTAAAGCAGTTACCTCACCTGAGGTGTAGCTATCCAGTCAAGCCCTTTGTGGTGGCATCAGCTCCCACATGGAAGTGGAGCAACTTCGAATCACAGTGGAGCACAGCCGTTACGTTCCTGAGAAGTGTCTCCACCCGGTGTGCGCTGTGGTTCCAAAGGTTTGTCAATTCATTTTACCTTCCTGACTGAGTGCTGATAAGCCCTGAGAGAAATTATGAGAAACCAAGTGAAAATTCAGTGAAGAAATGAGTCAGTATAAACCAAGGGTGTCCACCATGACAAGCAGACACATATCCCAGGAAGGATACAACAGTTCCTAGTCTTCACATGCCAGGCAGTGGATGAGTGTGAGACTTAAGCAGCAGATTGCCTAGAAATTTCTTAAACTCCGCAGCTCCAGCGCTTCGTGAGCTGCTTGTGGTGTCAGCCAGAGGGACTCCGGTGCCCCAGGCTGGGGAAGGGCAGCATAGCCCACTGAAGAAAAGCAGTGTTCCTCAGAGGAGCTGTCACAGACTGAGCTCCCAGCTGGAGCTGGATCAGGAGCACATACTGTGCTGGCTGGCTGGGTCCTTCGCAGAAGAGGGTCAACATTCACCTGCAGCTGTAGCCCAGCATTTTTGGTCCTTCCAATAGCTTCACTGCACTCAAGAGGGTTATCTGCTCACCTGCAGGTGAATGAGCAGCTAGAGTTTATGCACCATGAGCACCTGCCTCTGTGGCTTCACGGTTCTTCTCAGCTCCCAAAGTTGAAGGTTCAGGCCATAAAACAGATCCAGCCAGGGATGGTCAGAAAACTAGCCTGCAAGGAGTTTGGAGAGAAAAAGAAAGCAGCAGCAATGGAAAACAAAGCTCACCAAGATTTCAGTGTACCAGGTCCCCATCATCTGCCTACATTTTGCCCACACACAGTTTAATCAGCATGCCAGGGAACCTGGCTCCCTGCCAACGGGAATGCAGATTCTGACAATTTGTCTAAAGTGCAGTCAGAAATTGCAGCTAAACAGAAAGAGCACTTCTTTTTTTGTTGTTATTGGGTTTTTTTATGTGTGTGTGTATATGGGCTTCTTCCCTCCACACCCCCCAATCCCACCCCACCCCACCCCCGAAACAATTACAACCTCTTAACTGCCGCCCACACCTCAGTTGCCTGAGAAACGCAGTGTGGGTATGGCTGTGGTAATAGGGACTTGGGTTTTACACTGTGCTTGCTATCATCAGCTGGCTGCAAGGCCCCCACAAAACTGTCCCAGCAGGATGTTTTAGCTCAGACATGGAGAGTGTTCCCACCCCAGGCACAGCCCACTGCAAGCTCCTGCCACAGTGAGCATCTATTTGGATAAAGCCAAGGATGCAGTAACTGGCTGCCAGGGATGGCCCTGGCTCCATCCACCCCAGTCTCAGTACTTGTACTTACAGAACGCCCAGCACAGGGGTGGGATGGGATGGGATGGGATGGGATGGGATGGGATGGGATGGGATGGGATGGGATGGGATGGGATGGGGTGGGATGGGATGGGATGGGAAGCAGTGTGTACAAGAGCTGGGTATCACATATGCACTTCAGGCTTGACAGAGGCATTCTCCACACCCACCCTTCTCAGCAGCATCCCTGTCATCACCTTGATCAAAACCAATTCTCAAATGATAGGACATGCATCTGTGCTGAAGACTGCACCCACAGTAAGTGTCCAGAACCACACATCTTGGTTAACAAGTCCTGGCTGGAATTACCCTGAAAAGAGAAAGTGTGCTTTTTTACACTAGACACCTGGGCAGAGAGGAGAAGGTTGCTCAAACTGACTAAAATTATTCACCTTCCCAAAGAGGTGACAAAGCATCCCTACCCTGCACTTCTGAACTTAGCATCAAAGGGTGAGGCAGATCAGAAAGATGATTTCTGGCTGAACAAAGACATTTTGGGGGGCAGGGGCGGCGGGTGGGGAGAAAACCACCCAAACTCATGTATTTTGAACAATCTCTGTATAGTGGTGAGGGGAAAATAGGCTTCAGAGTTTGGGTTTGGGCTTTTTTTTCCCTGTCCTTTACAGCAAAGCCATTCCCCATCCAGCTGACAGTGCACAGGCCTAGGGATGCTGCTGTCTTCCAAGCTACAAAGCACAGGACGGAATATCTATCTTGGCTAACTCTGAGCAGTTTTCCCTGAAGGCCAGCACACAGCACACTCTCCTGACCCCACCGCAGCCCTGACAGTGTTCAAAGTGCCTCTGCAAACAATGGGGGCATAAGAACTTTTCACCAAAAGAGCACTTGGACAAAGGGAGGCATTAGGCAGCCTTCACAGGTGGCTGTTCCTTTCTTATTAATGGATTGTCTTCTCCAAGTGATAACTGAATCTGTGTACTGTTCAATTGCCTCCCATACTTTTTTTCCCCAGTTTTGTTCAGTTTTTGTCTTGCCTCTGGTTTTCAAACAGTCCATGGTTGCTCTCCGCTTGGGCAAACCATCTTTTCCATTTTCTTTTCCACAGTTTTTAGTCCCTGGTGCTATATTCTGCTTTCTTCTGCAGTCTTCTAGCCATCTGTACAGTATATTTCACCTACATTTCAAGACTGCACAGATGAAGGCCCACCAGCGCCTGTACATGTTCTTTGAGAAAACACAATGCTTGTGCACTATAAAAGTCTGTCCCTGAGATTTTAATTCACAGACCTTTCCCAATACATCCTTTTCACTGTTATTTTTGCATTCTCAAGACTCATCCTTTAAAAACCTAAAGATTGTGCTTGTGATCACTGGCAGAGTTCCTGAATAATTCCAGTATCTTCAAAGATTTTTACAAGTATCCCTGCAGTTGTCTAAGTCATTAAACTTGCTGTGGCTGAGGCAAGTTAAGACTAGGCAGGAACTGTCCTGGAGCCTTTCTCCCCGTGTAACGTTACTTAAAGAAGCAACTCCCTCCATTTGTATTGCAAGACCAAGATGTAACTGACTTAGGAAACTACAGCATTTAGTGACTAACCAACACATTACTAAGAAACTGGTCAATCTATTAAGTAATCAATATACTAATTTTCAAATAAACACACCACTATGGCTAATCTGCAATTATACTATTTCCTACTCTATTACACACAATTATAAAGCTGTTAATCTAACACTCCTAAATCTTATGAATCACACACATCTACTATTCACTTACAAATCCTCCATGTTTCCCACCCTACATGACCTACCACCAGGGTGGAAGTCTATCACTCTGCAGCTCATGCTCTCACACTGAGATTTTCAGACACAGACCTGATGGAAAGCCCAATGGGGAGTTCTGCCAGCTTGGGTTTGCAAGTCAGCATCACTGTCATCTGTACACACCTGCATTCTTCCTTTCAGAAGACTGCCTCGTCCTTTGTTCTTTACCTGATCTTCTACCTTACCTATCATTGTTTCTATTTCTGGAACAACTTTTTTTGCCACACTTATCCCCCTCTTTCTCTGCTCAAGTTCCTCCCTAAGACACAGCACATCCCTTGTTACTTGTTCCTCACTGGCCCAATTCAGCAATCTGTACCAAAGTCTGGTGTTTCTGAAGTTGTTACTGGGGCAATCTCAGCCTTATGCAGTATTCTTGATACCCCTGCCTGGGTACAGGGGGCCAAAACCTCCCCACAAATTGCCCGTTCATGTTAACAACACATGACCTTACACATTCTCCTAGGTAAATCAGTCTACTTAGCCTTGATTCCTCTATCTCATTCCATTTAAGCTCCTTGTCTTTGTGTCTTATGGTCAAGAGCAGACCAACAAAACAAAGACCCACATCACCTACACACCTGATCTACTCCAAAAATAGCTTTGGAACGGGACTAGAAGAGATGCCCTAAAATTAACATTGAGAAACGTCAATTTAGCAGAAAACATGGAAAGAAAGAGCTGGAATATGCAATTGTCCTGACAAACAAAAACCTGGGTTATCATATAATTCCACTTCAAACTCTACCTTAAAAGCTACTGTGTATTTTTGCCCTTTCCTTGCCGTTTAGGAGGCCACTGCAATACATTAGTGCTCTGCTGGGTAAGAACTTGCTTTGCATTTCTAATCTAGAGATACTCATGACATTTGCAGACCAAGCTGTGCTTTACTTTTGGGCTAAGTCACTCTCTCATGCTACATTATTTATAAATAGCCAAAGAGATGTGTAGCTTCTGTGGACTGTGGAGGTTTCACCTGCATATACAAGCTAGCCTTTTCAGGCTCCCTTCACAATTGTATTCTGTACTTGGAAACCTGAACTGAAAATGGACAATGAAATGAGTATCAATGCATCTGTCTTTCACTTTGCACCTGTTCTGTCATTTTGTTCTAGTTTAATGCATTGTGAGCAATGTGACGTGACTAATGATTCCAGGCAGAAAATCACCAGAAAATGCTCAGCGTTGACTTTGTCAGCTAGGAAGACAAAATAGGAAAAGATGCGGTGAGTAGCACTGACATTAACATTCAGACACAGTAAAAATATTCATTTGGGCCACCCACTCCCACCCATCCTCACCACCACTTTGTTTAGTCTTTTCATAAAAGACATACTAATCCAGGATCATGCATTGGAACCAAAAACCCTGAGTGCTTTGAAGTAACCAGGATGGAACGGCAATGAAAAAATCTGACACCCCATGGCATGGTGTGAAAAAAAAAAAAAAAAAAAAAAAGCACGTAACTATCTCAAGTGCTGGAGGTCTTGCTATTCATCTAAAGGCAACATGCAGAGTCTCTAGGAGGAAAACATACAAAGAAACAATCATCTCAAGATGGTCAAACATTCACAGAGATTTTGGTAAGAAAAAACATGTCTTCCCTACTATTGTCTCCAGTTCTACTATAAAGCTTCTCCATGTCCCACCTGGTACTGGACATGTTCTCTTCATTTGCCATGTTACTCACCCTCCACACAGTATCCTATCTTCCCATGTCCAACCCAAGAACAGCAAGCACAAGGCTGTTGCTTTCTGTGTGTTGTACAGCCTGCTTCCTCTCACTTTGGACAGCCATTGTTTCTTACCCACTCCCACCTCTGTCCTTCTGCACTCCCACTTTTTCTTTAGTGTACAGCTTTTCTATCTCTCATGGAACCCTGCTTCCCATCCACCAGGCCAATCCAATGGCAATTCCCAAACTTGATGGCACCCTCAAACTGCCTCATAAAAAATCTTCAGTCACCTCCCAATAATCTCTGAACAGCTGTTTGCTGCAGTCTCCCTGTTCCATCCATGTGCTGGTAAACCCATTTTTGATCAGTTAATTCTCTTCTTGGTGTCTCTTCACAGCTAAGTAGTAATAATTCTGCAGGCTACATACCCTGTAACAGCCTGGAGGGGAAGTAACCTCTTGCAGAGGTGTGAAAGTTAAGATCTGCCCTCTTGCAGGACTAGCCTGCACGCAGTACACTGGCTGCATTGGTTACCCCAACCACGTGCCTCCTCATGCTTCCTTCGGTAAGGACTGTCGGCTATATATTTATGTGGGGTTGCACCGGCCTTTGCCCTGGCAGAGGTATGCAGGTCTTGACCATGTTTCTGTAAGGCAGACTGTACGTGCATCCTCCAGCTCAAGAAACCTTGAAACTGCTGACTGACAGAAGTCAGAAGTGTGCACTGGGGAAACAGCTGCACCAGCTCATTGGTCTGTATCCTTCTCGAGCAGGACAGCCAGAAGCTGCTGTATGAGCCGGTAAAGCCACCTTCATGCTGTTACTCATAGGAAGCAATAATAAAGGCTCCAATAAAAAACATTCAACTGCAGAAGATGAAATACATTTGGTTTATTTCTTTCTAAAGTTTGTACATATACATATATTGTTATACGTATGTGAGATCCTTCACTAGGGTTGCTTGATTTCAATTACATAAAAATTCTTGGGAAGCTTGCAGGCTCTCTGTTGCCCGTAAGCAACATTTATTCCAACTTATAAAAACACAGAGGAACAGAGTTATCGTCAGGAACATGGACACAAGAGAGAAGTCTACTTTATATCTCACAGTTTCAATACATCAAAGGCAAATTATTTATCTGTATACCGTAGGCTTACTTTATCAGCAATGATAAAATAGAGGAAAATATTTATATACAGTCACCTCAAGTGAAAAATAAAGCAATGTAAACTTAAAATCCAAAATATTATTTTAAATGATATAACAATATCCCCAAAAATCCTTCTTCCAAGGGGAAGAGGACTGATTAAGTGCCTTCATTTATCAAGAAATGATCATTCTAGTACCAGTTACATGAAGCAGAATAAGGGAGGGCATCCTGTAGTATCTGTAGAAAAGAGTGACAACTCTGCTTCAGGAAAGCATCTCTGTAAGCAAGTATATGTTTGAGTCCTCATGGACATCAGCAGCACGTGAACACATCTCCCATGAACAAGGGCTTGACTTAAGTCTGCACAGCTCTGACTCTGATCACTGAGGAGTATGCTTTTCTGCCCATGCATGTTCCCAGGGACAAAATAGGGTGCCCTGGTGGTGGGACAGCCTCAAACCCAAGACAATGACCATGCCAAGAGTCAGAGCAGCAAGTTTCACGCCGCTGGAAAAGATTTAGTGACTACCTCAATGCTGCTTCACAGCAGACCAAGAAGTTACCACAAGCAGTGAGACCGGGACTGCGTCTCTAGTGTGTTGCAGGAAAAATACACCAGCGATTCAGTGATGAAAGTAAACCACATTTGAGGTTATCAGAAAGAAGGTTCCTACACTTGGCAAAAGGGATGAGAGACCACCGACAGGAAAGGTCTTGCAAGGACTGCTCTCAGGCCCTGTAAGATTAGGTCTGCACATAAGAGACGCACAGGGTGTGTGTACACACATGTGCAAAATGTTCTTGTGCACTACCACTACCAAGAGTTACTCTTCCCTGCTGAGTATCATGCAACAATAACTGAAAATTCAGTCCCCTTTCTTGGCATAATGAAAAACAACTCTGCAGCAGCTCAGGTGGAGGGCAACTGACACTTTCTAGCTGTGCCTCTGAGTGTGACAGTGCTCACATCATCTTCCCACTATATCACCATGGGAGGCAGGTAACCCAAGGGAGAAGCTCTGTGCCTGAAAAGGGATTGCAGGATTACAGCTTGCCCAAAGCAAGGTGATGGGGTTGTCCCTCTTCATTTTATCCTGAGCTACAGTCCACTCATGTCTCAGTTCTGCAAAACACAATCACTGTGGCCATGGTCCAGTGAAGTACAAAGGCATGGCTTCACTGAGGTTGCTCAAGTGCTTCAAGGTTAACTGAATGACAAGTTTTATGACTCCAGGTAAGAAACCTACCCTCAGGCTTTGCTTTCCCTTTCCAGGGATAATGCAGATAATGCTAGTGTTGCCCTGACTAGAGCACAATAGGAAAACCCACTGGGTTTCCATACGTCTTTTTACTTAGACCAGCGACTTGTTAAAAAGTTTTTTTAATCTCCCAAGGGAAAACTCTGGGAGGCATATGAGATGCCAGAGATACTTCAGCCCTGCCGCTCTTCTTCTCCCGGCTGATGAGCCAGACATTCTTTCAAAAATCTGTACAGTTGCAGAAAGAAACCCTCACTACTGCTGTACGGCCGTATCTACAGGAGACATCACAAGCACCTGTCCTCCTTGGACACTTTTGAACATGATGTCCCCTTGCTGAATTTTCACAGAGCGAGGTCAACATTTTCAGAAGTAAAGCTGTGTATTAGATCCCCGGAGTGTGATTTTCAGAAGTGAGCACAGATGCTCCCGGTGCAGGCACTGGGTGACATCAATAGGGAGAGAGTCAACCCAGTGTTAAGCTAGCAGAAAATCCCACCCAGTAATCCTTACTTAGACTCTCAAATATATGCCTTTGCTTTTGACGTGCAGAATAACAGGCAGGTCCTGGCGGACAACACATGGAGATCAACGCAGCTCAAGGGATACCCTAAATCTGTAAAAGTTCTGATGACAGTTTAACCTAATTTGAGAGAACTAGAACAACAAGCATCCTAACAAAGCCTGCAGCTGCTGAAGTGCTTTGACCAAAATACGCCTCAGAAAAGAACAGCAGGCTCTGGAGTGCTGAGCCACAGAAGCCGTACTATACCTATGAAATATGTACACACATCTATAGGCATCACTTAAACATGTTCACCAAGTAATATAAGTCTCAGATTGTACCTCATACAAAGAGTAGTGGTTTTAAAGTTACCAAACTGCCAAAAAACTCTCTTGTTTTAGCCAAGTTATAATCCCAACCTTGAGTAAGAGGACATATTTGTCATGAATATGTACAGATTAAAAAAAACCAGCACACAACCCACCCCTGTTCTCATCCTACAGCCTTTCAGAATTTGACAGCATTAACATGAGGTTTTCATAAGCGTCTAAGTGATTTAAGACTTATATCACTGTCAGTTTGCCCTGTACAGTGACATAGACTGGGTATCATCCATCTCCCTTCTCCCAGCAAGAGGCTCAGGGGAGGTTTTTTGTGTAAAACAAGTCTCCACAGCAGCTTAGCTAGCTGCTCTGTGGTTACACCAGGATATTCACTTACCCAAGGAGAAGCTGAAATCTTGCCTGCTTAGACAAAAAGTAACTTTTCGTGCTGGTTTCATTTAAGTGACTTACATACAGGACCACTGCTTCAGAGTGGCTACCAATTACAGTGGTTTATGTCAGTGAAAAATCCTGCCCTTGTAGTCTGTAGCACTTTCAATCCTTGCATTGCTAAGTGATGTACTTTTCCTCAGTCCAAATAAACCTCTGGCCTATACCCCAGCTGATTCCTGGCACAGATTTAACAGCAGATGCTGTGGGAGGTCCCTCATTTTTTACATAGTAGTTCACTGCTCAAAGCGTAGCACAGGGAACGCTTTGGGCTGGCCTAAATTTGCTCCTTCTGACCATGCAGCAAAGTCATGGAAAGCTGTTACTTGCATTTGCTAAGGGAACTGCTCTAGTAATTAAAATACAGCCTCAATGCAGCTAACAAAATAGACAAGCAAGGTATCCTCTCCAAGGTACCTTGCAGAGTGCTGAGGCTGCCTCCTTTCACTGTTCAACTGGATGTTGCCAACAGGAGAGCAGATACACATTTCCCCAGGACCTGTCCTCCTTGCTCTTATTTAAACCAGCCACCTTACAACAGGAACGTGGCATCCCTGGATGAGGGTGCTGCTGTCACAAGGAAGAAAAGCAGCAGGTGGTAGGGACAGTCTCTCAACAAGCACAATGCAGGTGAAAAAGGAAGCCAGCATTTCCAATTACCCCCAGCGCTGAGGGTAATGCTCAAGCACACAGTGCCCAGCAGGTGACCAAGCACAGAGGGTGGCACTAGTTTTCTGACTGTAAAGGAAGTATTGTCCTGCGCACTGGTGCTCAGCTTAGGTGGTATCACTTCTCTCGATAGCATTTTCTGGATGCTGACAAAGCCTCTTGTTGGTGGAGCAAATGTTCAGGCCCCACAGAGTGAAGCTCCAGGTGAAGCAGCTCACTATACTACACCTATGCTGCTGGGAGAGCTCTGGGAGAGAGGAGAGGAGAGGCCAGGCATACTGCTTCCTATATGCACTAAAAATATCCTCTAAAAAGCACAAGCTGGAGACTAGCTCTTTCAAAGCAATTTCTGAGACAGCTTTGTTGGTTTACCCCTCTAGGCAGCCTAGGTATCGGATGCTGGGAACACAAGCTGGGGAGCTCTGGTCATGCTCTGGGGAGAAATGTAGACTTCATAACTGCCCTCTCAGAGTTGATGTGACATCCCAGAGCCTTGGAGAGGGCAACAGTGGGAAAAATTTTAAAGAAGCAACAAGCTGGAACATTGCTTGAGATAAAGTGTGTATACTGCCTTTGTCTCTGCAAAAGCAGCTGGCGTTTCTAACAACCTGGATACAACTTCTCTGTGCTTGGGGGACACTGGTTGAAAATGGCTTCTCTTTTTTTTTTTTTTTTTCCTTCCTTTTTAAACATTTTTTACAGCTCCCCAAAAGGCTGCAAAATGTATGGCCATTTGATTTGGAAAGTACCCAGCTCCTTGCAAAACAGCATTTCAAAGTTTCACCACAGCATGGGTTGCCTGTGCCTATAGCCTCTGCCTCTGAGACTTTTGGAAACAAGACTAGGAATGCCTCAATTGTCTGGTCTTGAGTGTGGGAGGGGGGACCTTGTGTCCCTGCAGCGTAATGCTAGAGGATCATGGCAGTCTGCAACTCCGTCTCACACCTCCCAGCTATAACTGTGGTTGGAAACACAGGCTACCAACGAGCAGAATGAAAAAGCTGTTCACAGGGTTATCCATTCAATGCAGTACTGCTTCAGGGCAGATTTTCTCAAGGCAAGATGGGACAGTCAAATTTTCTAGATTGCTGTAAGCATGGAAGGAAAGAGACCTGTTATACAGAAGCAGCTGAGGTGCTAAGATGACAGACAGGAGCAGCTTGACAGAAAAGGAGGAGGAGCTGTCAGACTGTGATAAGGCCAAAATTGATTTAGGGATGGAGAATGCAGAGATGGTAAGCGGTATGCTGTCTGCAGAGAAAAGCCTTCCCCGCTTTCAAGAACATTGCCATATAATGCCTCCAGAAGCCCAGTGATAACCCTGCCGCCTTTGGCTTTCTCCACTGCCACAACCACCTCCTCACGGAAGGGGCTGCTCTAATGAAGCAAGAACCTCACTCCTGCACTGGAGAAAGACAAAAATACTGGCTGTTTCAAGCCAGAAGAACTACAGAAGGCACTGTAGCTGTGAAAAATCACTGAACAATTCTGGTCTCTGGAGGTCTGCTAGTCCAAACCCCTGCTCAAAGCAGGGCTGTGCTCAGCACTGCTCTCCAGGAGAGCCCCCAAAAGTGGACAGACTGCACCCTGGGAGCAGGTGGGATCAGAGGGAAAGCACTTAAGTGATGAGCTGTTACAAGCTCTTAAAAAGCTTCTGGTAACCATTTACAAGTAGCTGGCTACAGATGAAAAAACTGTCTGAGTCAGCGTCGCAGCTGAACAGCGTTCCCCCACAGCTCCGCTGCATTAATCACTCTGCTGGGTGACTTATCTCTCTACATCAATTAAAGACACAACATAAATACTGGATTTAAAAGCTGTAGTCATGTTCACTGGTCCATGCGTGATTTATCTGCAGGACGCACACAAACACACAGCCGCTCCAAAGAGACTCTTTTAGCAGCTGCTGCTGAACGAAAACCATCTCAACCAGATCCCTGCATCCTGGTGACTCCTGGAGAAGAGTGTGGTTTTGGCTTTGGGAGAGTATCATACCTGCTTTGGTCACTGAGTGGGGAGAGGGGGAAGGCAGTTTTGCCCTTCTCCTTAACCCCTCTTCTGTGAGGTGCAACAAACCCAGCGAGACCTTTTCCTGCCTCTCTTCCCTCAGTCAAGGAGAGGAGATGGTCCAGCCTCTGGAGGGTTAGCAACCAGCAATGCTTCAGAGTAGGATGGATCCATCCATGACCTCTGCCTGCATCTTGAGAGGGGGGGATGCAGGCAAGGCTTTGCCTGAGCAATGGTTGCACACTGCAGGAGGGAGGATGACAAGGAAGGATGACGCCTCCCTGCATCACTGACACAAAGGCTGGGTTACACACACATGCTTGTAGTGATCTGCCAGTAAGTCCTGCTCACACTGAGCCCCCCTGGAAAGCGGCAGGCTGCTCTGCTGATACCAAGTTCTGGTGCATGGTGTGTCCCAGAGGAGGGCTGGAAATCAGCAGAGTATCCTTGCATACTGCATGCAACAGCAGCTGCTGAATCACTGAGGTCAAGCACTGGTCTCTGCTAAAGGCAAACATCTCAGCAAAGAAAGGCAAGGTACTGGGTCTCATGCAAAGCTACTTGGCCAGACTCTCAGTGGTACCACTCAAGCACTCAAGAAGATGCACCACTGACCTCCTGAGAAGCTGCCCCCACCCTTTACAAGGGTGGGGTGGGGGGTGTCAAGGTTGGGGGGCAAGCAAATTATGGTGCTGCTAATTAAATGATCCCATTCCTAAGGGAGTCTAGGAACAGCCCTAGGCATTCACAACAGGATCACCTTTTTCTCTGCCTCTGAAATGTGCATTTTCATATGGGTGCCTAGGATGCCTAGAATTTGTAAAGCAACGGGGCAAAACAGCGTTAATTAAAACTTGAGCAGAACCCGACAAATTCTCAGTAAACTAATCTGCACACCTCAGCAGTCTCACCAAGAGTACTTCAAGCTCAACAAATGTTCAATGACTAAAAAACGCAGTGAAAAACTGCATTTTCTAAGCCCAGATGAGACTTAAAAAAATATACCCTAAGCTGTTTACAAGTATACATGGAAATAGAGAATAAATAATGAAAAATGAAAAAAAAATCATCATTTTTGTAGTTTACTTTTTGACTTCCATTGCTTCGAATCATCTCCTCTGCAATGACTTTGAAGAGGAATTATCCAGTTTCTGTGTCAAAGCTGGGAAACGCATTTTAGAGAAATAATTTCTTTTTGAGCTCAGCAATTTAACTGCAGTCTACAGCATGCAGAATATTTTTAAAAGCTGGGGAAAAAATGTTAAATGTCACCTCTTTGCCTTTTAAAGCACTGCACTCCGTAATCACAAGAGGTTTGCTGGATGTTCCAGCCTGCCTTGAAAAAGCTCATCCAGACAACCCCACCCTGACAGCCAAGCAGGGCCCATTTACAAATCTGCACAAATTTTTTTTGTTTCTGCCGCATGCTTCCTAACCCTGTTATTTAAGACCGAACAAGTTTTCTTCTCAAATGTGCATTTGGCATTCCCCAAATGAATTTCTTCTCTCTCTTATGCTTGTTTGTTTTAAACCACCAGAGCATGATGAACAGCTGCAGCGATCTGGCTTTGTTTCCCCTCTGTGAGCTGTTGATCTACCACACTTGATTAATTCAAAGAACCCCTCCCAATGAGCACTATCATGCACCTGTCTGCACTGAGTCTCCTAACTTAGCATGCTGTACCACACCACTTTGGCTCCAGCAGCAGAAAGCATCTCTCTTCTTCAGGAAGAGGACTGAACATTTTGCTCTATTGTAGTAAGCATGCACAACTTCCGAAGCCCCAGCGCTTGGGAAGCAGTGGCTGTTTCTACTGGGGACTCTGCAGTTTTAGCAGTGTTGCCTGGGTTAGGGCCAACCTCCTGACTTCTAGCGCAGAGTGGCCACTTTCAGCGGCAGATGCCAGATGTGAGCGCGCGCGTCCCAGCATCACATGTGGAAACAGTCCCATGTGGTTTTGCTGCTGGACTGCAACTGCAAGGATTGATTTGCTTCAATACCTCCCACCATCTGAGACCGCAGCATCTCCATTACAGCCATTGTCGAGCACAACACCAGGAAAGCTGTCGCACAGCGGTCCTCAGCAGGGGAGGCAAGTCACACAGGGCTGTTAAGGTCCTTCTCTCTTTCATCACTCCCTGTCCTGCCCACAAGACTGGCAATTCAATAAGGTAGATTAACTGACTTTGGGAAGTCTGGCAAAGCACAAACCCACTCAGGCAGTAATTTTTTTGATGCGTGGCCCTTTGACTACTTTGGCTGGAAACACCAGCACGTTTCTAAACAGCCCTTGCATTGATCTTGATGTTTATATATGCGTTAAGAATTGCATCCATCAGGAAATCTGTCCTGTGCCAGGCACAACAAAAATAACAGCAACAAACAAATTTCAACTGGCCCTCAACATTACCTCCCAAGGTGCTCTGTGGGAAAGGCCAGTTCGGTTGTACTACTCCATACAGGGGAAGGGTGCGGCAAAATGGGAGAGACCTGTCCGAGCTCACCCAGTGGACCAGTATCAAACCTGAGATTAAAACCCAGTGTGTTAAGTAACAGGTGAGCCAGCGCTCTCTGCAGAGCCATGATGCTGCCCAGGCAAGAAGGGCTGGGAAGTAGGAAAATTATTTCTTCTTTTCTTTCTACTCCCTGTGCCTAAAGACTGCTGGCCACCCCAAGGGTCTGTGGCACAAACAGGGCTTTCAGGTAGGGAAAGCTCTACTCACAGTGGTCTTTCCCTGTCCTGTGCTTCTCTCTGAAAGCCTGGTACAGAGTACACGTGAGCTGGAAGGCGGGCTGCTTCCCTGCAGGTGCAGCGTAGGATCTGCCAAAGCTGAGGCTGATGTGAGGCTACTCCAGGCACAGAGTAGCCAGGCCAACATCACACTGGCCTGCAGTGAGGACACATCTGTCCCCTTCTCCAGTCTGCACCAGCCTCTTCCGCCTATGGGAGCCAAAGCAGGAAAATGGAGAGCTGAGGAGAATCCCTTCCTGAAGGGAAAAGGCAAAATGCTTTGTCACTAGCACAGGAATTGCAAACACCTATCTGTGCACATCAACAAGGAAACTCCTGGACAGGGGAGTATCAGGGCACAATAGATCATAAGGCTCTATATAGCAGCTAAGTGAGAGCGTATAGTTAAAAACTACACAGAGGCCCTTTATCTTTAAAATACAATGCTGATGGCTGACATCTACAGCAGCCTCCTGCACAAACAAATTTAAAGCCCAGGTATTCATTCTGACTGGGTAATCCCTAATCTCTTTGATTGCAAAGACAGCACAGTTTTGGATACCTCCCAGCCTGCTAACTCAGGAGAAGACTCTCCTTGGAAGGAAACAAATTATTGCAATGCTGTCATCCCAGCATTGCCAGAGGTTCCCAGGTTTCATTCGTTTACACTCGTGGGTCCAGGATCAATGCAATAACGACAAGCAACAGTGACTACTGTAGCACCTGCTGCTAAGTACCAGTACTAACATGCTCTGTATTGTCAGGAAACCAGCGTTCCCAGCATCCCAGGCTCTTCCCAGCCTTCTGCAGCTGCCCATTCCCACAGATTTTCTCACAGCTACAGCCTGCATATACAGCACTGCAGCATTTGTCCAGTTACTTTTCCCACCCACCACATAAATAAAGTGACAAGTGACTTGAGATATGAAAGCCACATGCCGATGGGAGGAGATAAACGGGGAAGAGACAGAATATACGTCACAGCGCTCTACCCCTCCCCCAGCTCCTTTAGAAACAGAACAACACAAAAAAGTCCCGATGCTTCAACTGCTAAATGATAAATTAACAAAGCAAAGCAAAGCAGGAGCAAAGACATCTCCCACAATCTGCACAGAAACAGCAAAATATACAATAGAAAATGTCACTAACACCCCATTCAGGCAGATGCACTTATTTTTTGTGAATGACAGGTTATTAAATGAAAAAATTTTGACCACCGGTACTTTGCTGCATGGCTGTTCCCCTAGTTGTCATTTCCATCCTAAGTGACCTTCTGCTTAATGCTGGGTGTTTCTGGCTTGTAGTCCTTCCTCTCCGAGACATTGCGTTTCACCTTGGCACTGACTGGAGACTCCTGATTCAATGAAGGGCTCGAGTGGGATTTCTTCAGTCCTGGTGCATCGTTCTCTCCTCCGCTCAGCAGCTCCTTCACCCCTTCTTTCAGAAGGCCAACGTAAATCTCATAGCGATTTTTCTGGGAAATGAAAAGAAAGGCCCCAATCAGTCTGAAGAAAGTCTGCAGAAGCACTTGGGAGAATGTCTGGGTAACTTAATGGTTTCTGCTGGCCTTGAAAGCCAGGAGCCTAATATGGATGTGAACAATGGTACCTGCTGTGGACATGAACAATGGTGGTTAATGTAAATTA
The DNA here is from genome assembly GCF_023634085.1 of Falco cherrug. Classification (NCBI taxonomy): domain Eukaryota; kingdom Metazoa; phylum Chordata; class Aves; order Falconiformes; family Falconidae; genus Falco; species Falco cherrug. Next base: position 53,202,493 of record NC_073720.1, on the reverse strand, counting down.
CATCGTACAAAAAGGATTTCAGGCAGGCTGAGCCCAGGGGTGGTGTGCATTTAGAGGCATTCAGTTCTGCAGCACATAAATCCTGGTGCTCTGCTGGAACAGTGGCTCTCAGCTAGTTGGAGCGCGTGGTGATTTCCAAGTAACACCATCAAGCGAAAGCTTGCTGACCATAGTCACACTGAGTCATATTCTGTGCTCACACATATTAAGATGTTATGTGCCCCACACAGGCACGGAAATAAAGTGCAGCAAACTAAGGGACAACAAAAATCCTGCTCTGGTTGGCTGCAGCTCTCCCCTGCAACCCTCCACTCCCACCAGCAAGCAGGTCCTGCTTTCCTTGCTTCAGTCCACGGGGGAAAAACCAAAGCATGGTCCTGCTAAGGCCACCACTGAGCCTGTGAGAGGATACTCTGCAAGTCCAGACCTTAAAAAGGAGCAGATGAGAGGGCTATGACAGCAGCACAGCATGTTCCCCTGACAGGGCCACTCATTGTGAATGATGAAGGTCGCTCTCTTTCTAGACGCTTGTATTTTTCAACTGGAAAAAGTTCACTTTACTGTGCCCCACGTCCACTTATTCTGTTCCTTGTCTGGAATGGAGCGCTCCCACTCCAACTAAAGATTTTGCTCTGTGTTCCTCAATAGCATCTTTCTGCACAGGATACCACAGCAACCAAGAAATAAGGGTACATTAACAGAAGATTCCTGCAGGGCCTCAAAACCAGAAGCTGGGGCAGGAGGTCCTGAGAACTGAGCAACCCAGCTCCTGGGATTTGTGTAATAACCTGCCCCTGACATATCCACTAAAGAGGTGGTGCAGGCATTGTAATTAAGGTGATCTCAGTGGGCTGGGACCAGGGAAGGAGGATGTAAACATTGCACTGATTGTTAATTTATACTTCAGAGTGGCAAAACATCTGCCAAACTATTATGTTCCTGACAGAGGAAAAGGTGTTTAAGAAAAATTCTTCCAAATTACAATAAAATAATGAAGTTTTCTCAGAAACAATTATTCAAGGGTAGAAGTCAAAAAGCTTGGTAACTGCTTTGAAGTGTGGAATATATAAGGGGCGGGGGAGGGGGCAGGAAGGAGAGAACATGACTGGGTTTCCAATGAGTCTCTGAATAAGCAACACCTCATAGAGGAGGATCATTAAAGGATCCACCTGAAAATTAAATAAAAAGCATTTTTATCAATTCCGTATCTGGAGCTCCAGCTCCACAATGCGAGAGACAAACAGATGAAGCAGGTAAGATGTGTCATTCAATAAAAAAGGAAATGGAGAAACAGCAAGCAGAACCATGATGATGATGCATTGGGGTGATGAATGATTCATCACACAACAAACGGGACACCTCTGCAAAACAGAAGGCAAGCCAGTGCTCTAAGCCTGGGATTGATGTAATATTCATCAAGGGAGAGAGGGACTTCCGTATGGACTTCTGTTCCTTTTTGGTCCAGTAAACATCACTAGGGTCACAAGACCCAGCAATCAGAATGGAAATCCAGGATCATCTTCTGCCCTGTATGTCTGGCAATGGCCATTCTGCCCTGGACTTTGTGGACTCATGATTTCTATCACAATTAAACCATGCATTTGCAACTGCAACCAACTTGCTCTATTAGTGATGTGACATTTGAAGCTAGGCATTAAAGCTGATGGAAATTTTCCATTAAAAGAGATTATCTGGAAGATTCTGTCAAGAAAGTAAGAAAACAAAACTTAAACCATTCAGAAGTTTCTACAACATTATCTCTGAAGACTAAATGCACATAATAAAGAGGAGATGAGGTAGCCACCCATCAAATTTCTAGCTTCATCTCTCTCGTGACAGCACTTTGAAGATCTCCCTCAAACCATAAATTCACTGCAATTTATCAGCCATCACCTGGAGCAGTACTTCTTCAGACAGCAAGCAAAAGGCAATGTTCCTCCCTTGGTGTCTGCAAGCAAAGACACCAGCAAGAAGAAATGCTCCTGGCTGCACCCTTGAACAAGGACCAGGCACCTCCTCGTTCACCTCCCTTCAGAAGGGAAACACTGTCTCGCCAGTGGGTGAAAACAGGAATTACAAAGGCCTACAGAAAAGGCACCTGGCTTCTTCCTTCCTAATGGGACTATGCTACTTCCTTTGGGACTCAGAGGCCCTTCTGGTGTGCTTCTGGAGATGTATCAGCATGGCTCTTTGTAGACAGATGCAAGGTCTGGTCTGCAGTCTCAGCCTGAAAAAGCCAAGTACAACATGCTGTCTCACCTGCCTCTTGCCCTTTTGATTTGACCCCATGCAGCAAGGTCTGTCACCTGCTCCTGCCTGACTCTACCATGTCTTTCTTTTGAAGGGAAGGTGAGGAAACCCCAAATCTGGGGGGAAGTTTCCATTCAGGATTTTCATTTAGCTCACCTTTCCTTTTCTAATTTCTTTTTTTAAACTGCCTATTAATAGTTCAACATGACCTGCAAAATCTGTGCCAGCTGAAGTTGGTGCCACCCCTTACCTGCCTAGGCAGGCACTCCTGCAGTGCTGATCACATATCTGAACTGCACAGTTCAATTATTGTTCAAGGCTCTCACTAGGGAAGAAGACATCTTTTGTTTCCTGGGCTGTACTGTTTTGGTTTGTACTGAGGTACCTGAGAAATATTTCTCTAAAGACCACCATGATAAAATTGATAGAAAACAGAAAAAAACCCCACAACAATCTCCTTCTCCATCAATTTTTCTAAAATCATCTAACATCCCAGCCTACACTTCACCCTAACTCATCATGCTTCTAGAAGTGATAGAAAATAAACTTCATGTCAAGGACACAAGCCAAGAAATTCTTTGCTCTCCCAGGTTGCACAAGAACCCCACAGAGTGAAAATGTGTGGCTTGCTCTGTATATCTGAGTGCCATGTTCAAAACTGACATTGTGCCATTGATCACAACCCTTTGAGCTTGATTGTTCAGTCTCCAAACCACTTTAATGTCAATTTCATAGTTCACACTTTAGTAGCTTGTCTATGAGAATGTTAAGAGCAGACAATGTCAAAATCCTTGTTAAAGTCAAGAACAAACAGTACCCACTGCTCTCCCCTCATTGATCATGCCAGACATCTCACTGTTAAAGGCTATCATGTTGGTCAGGCATGATTTCCTCTTCATAAACCCATGCAGACTACTCACAATCACCTTCTTGTCTTTAATATGTTTGGAAGCGATTTCCAGGAGAAATTGCTCCATCACCTTCCCATGGGCTGAGAAATAGCTGACCAGCCTGTTCCTCCTGTTCTTTCTTGAAGAAAGGAATGACATTTCCTTTCCTCTGGTCCTCAGGGACCTCCCCTGATCACTATAACCCTTCAAAGGTAATCAAGAGTGGCCTTGTAATGACATCAGTCCAGCCCCTTCAGCACTCATGAGCGCATCCCGTCAGATCCCATGCACTTGTGCAGGTCCAGTTTAAATATCCCCTAACTTTATCATCCTTCACCAAGGGTATGTCTTCCTTGCTCCAGACTTTTTCACTAGGCTTACGTATTTGTGACCGCTGAAGGCTGGTTTTACCAGTAGAGACCCAGACCAAGAAGACACTGAGTAGCCTGGCCTTTCCCTGTTCTGTAACCAGGTCCCCTGCCTCATTATGGGCCCATATTTTCCCTAATTCTCCTGCTGTTAGAAACCTTTCTTCCTGCCCTTCGCATCTTTTGCCAGATTCAGCTCCACATGGGTTAAATGGAATTCTACATGCTTGGAGAGTGTTTCTATTTCTCCTGTGTCACCTGCCACTGCTTCCATGTCCTGCACACTTCTACGGTGGAGTTTTGCCAGGAGCAACTTGTTCAGCCATGAAAGCCTTCAGCCATCTTTGACTGGTCTCTTGCTCGTCTGGGTGAACCATTCCTGAGCTTAGAGGAAGCCATCCTTGAAAAGCGACCAGCTCTCCCAAAGCTCCCTTCTCCCCAAGTTCCTATCTAACGGGATTCTTCCAAGCAGTTCCCTGAACAGGCCAAAGTCAGCTCTCCTGAAGTACAGGGTTGTGATCCTACTTTTTACTTTGTCTCTCTCCTTTCAGGATCGTGAAGTGCAAGATCTCATGGTCGCTGCTGCCATGACTGCCCCTGACCTTCATATCCCAAATCAGTTCTTCCTAGTTTGTAAGTGAGAGGTGCAGCAAAGTGCCTCTGCTTGTCTGCTCCTCTGTAACTTGTGTTGGCAACTTATTGACACTGCACTCCAGAAATGTGTCCTGGATTGCTGTGTTGTCCCTCCAGCAGATATAGGGGTGGCTGAAGTTCCCCATGAGGACCAGGGCCTGCAAACACAATGTTTTTTCATGTTTTTTTAAAAAGGCTTGCCAGACAGCCACCACAATGACACCCCATCTTGGTGTGCCTGCTAATCCTGACCCACAAGCTCTCAGCTGGCTCATCACCTTTCCTCTGGCAAAGTTTAATGTGTGCCTGCTACTCAGTCACGTAAAGGGTGAGACCCCTTTCTCACCATCCCTGTCTGTCCTTTCTGAAATGTCTGTACCCACTCATGACAGCACTCCAGCCATAGAAGGTACCCCTTCACCTCACTTCAGTCCTATTTTATTGATTATATAGTCTCTCCTGTTGCTTGCCAGTCCTGTCCACCACTGTCTTATCTGACTGCTGCTCAGATCATTTCAGGTGTGTGAGATGTGGAAGAACAAACTGGCCATCTCTGCTCCCTATACAAAACAGTAGCAAAACATCTATGCAGAACACCTCAAGCTCACCATACGCAACGCAGCCCAGAGCTACAGCAAAGTCAAACCCAGGCGGTTATAATCTTCTGCAAAAGCAAAAATACACAACCAGTCAAGCCCAGGAGTAAAAAGAGCTCCTCCAGAAGAAACTCATATAACACATGGAAGGGGGCTTACTTCAGTTTTGGAGGCTTGTGTTGCCTCCAGCATCTCCTCTGGTAGTCCCTCTGACTTTTGTCTTACCTGGTATTTGTCTTCTTCAGACTATAGATACTCCTTGCCTGGCAGCACCTATCTAGAGCAAGATCCATTCAGACTCAAGGCAACATTGACTCTCAGTTCTGGGGGAAAAAGCTCAGTGGGGCAGCCATGAAAAATACCAGGCATCTGCTGGGGTTGCTGACTCCATCCCACATAGCCCTGCAATGTGGCAGACACCATGATGGATAAAAGCTGCTGTCAGATACTCAGAACAAGGTCTTAATGCAACTGCCTAAGTTGCATCACTCAGTCCTATGATCTTTAATTCTACCCTTTTCCTGCTCGTCCTGACATCTAGCCCACTGGTACACAACACAAATGGCTCTGATGAGGCATGCCCATGACAGTAATTTTAGAGGAGCAGTTCCTTCAGAACATACAGTGGAAGACAATTATCACGGTGTGCAATTACTGCAGAATGCAGTCATTCCATAGACTGAGGTACCAACACACTAGGCAACACATGGTCTTGCAAGATAAGACAGTTCCTGTCTGAAGACATTATCTCTTCCAACAGATACAGCAGGCAAGCACAGGGGGTCATATTTTTATCCTCGATTTTACAGATGAGGAGCTAAACTCATGGCTAAGGCCACAAGAAAGCCTTACCGGAAAGAGGAGCCACATTGTAGCTTTTAGGATTGCTGTTATGTATGTAACAAGCACATACTCCTCAGTTAAATAAGCTGAAAAATGCAGAACTTTAGGACTATATCCCAAATATAAGACCAGCTGCCCCATCCACACCCAAAAAGGAAAAGTAGTACGTTTCCCATACATACCTCAAACTCCAGATAGTGGTCCTTCAGTTTGTAATCATCTACTTCCTTGCCTTTGACCTTCTTGTCAGGAGGATAGGAGCGATGTTCAGCAAGTTCAGTGGAGATCTGCTTCAGCTTAGCTTCATGGGACTTCAGCTGTTCATCCTTCAGAAACACATTAAGCACTTAAGTGACACAATCTAAAATATTCAATAAGCAAATGAAAATACATAGATCCCTGTACAATAATACCAAATAGTTCCTTTTTCTTTCTCTCTTTCTATCATTTTGTAACTAATTTTAGTTAGATTGATAAGGTCTGTTATCCCAGAGCTCTGTCCCCAACCGCTCTCTTGAAGGCACCCAAGCAGTGGACAAGTTTGCATAAAACCTCAGCAGCTAGCAGATGCCTCTGGGAAGGATAGCAAACCTGTCATCCCTCGCCTTGCTGAGAGCAACGAAAGCAGCTTGCTGCGGAGCATTGCTGACAACATGACACTTCTAGTCTAGTAATTTTTTTAGCAAATTATTTAAGGCTGTTGTGCATGCAGTTAGGCAAAGGGCAGAATGAGACAGGTGAAGACCCTGCCTCAGGACTTTGCAATTTAAAAGTCATGCCTTCCAGGACAGAAAAGACATGGGGTCAGGGCCCTTCCCTCCCTTTCTGCACTACCAAACACCCTCTGGTCTGCCGTTTCCGTTTGTTCAGAACAATGCAATGCATCCAGAAGAGTAAGGGCTGTCCAACCCTCAAAAAGCATCTCTTTTTGCTAAGCTGCTACCAGCTTTTATCCCACTGTGCAGCTGGAGAAAGTGAGGAGCTGCTACTCTCCCTTTCTAGGTGATTTCCTTTATTATAATCCCAGGCCCACGCACTTCCTCCAGTCCATCTGTCAGCTAACCTTCCCCCAGCTCAGAAGGTTTCCATCTCCTGCAGCTTGGCCTTCTGGCCATTCCTAGGTTTTGATCTGAAATTTTGTCTGAATTAGGTAAGTCCAAAATATAGACATGACCATGCAGATCAAACACTATCATACAATTTTTTTGTAAGCAGAGCCTTTATTTAGTGTTGGGGGGGGGGGGGCGGGGATTGTTGTTTGTTTCGGGTTTTGTTTGGCTTGGTTTTTTTCTTGAATAACTTCCATGTTGGACCCAGTCTGACTAGGCTTACAATGCTATTTGCAGTCAAGTAGAAGGTGCTAACTTGAGTGCAGCGACATCTTTTATGAAGGAGAATTTTTAATAACAAATCTTTGCTTTATAGTATTGACTAACAAGTATTTCATACAAAGTAAGGATGAGAGCACTGTATGTAATCAGTGTCCTTAGAGGAACAGATTAATGTAATTATTTTTTTAAGAAGACACAAAGGGATAAATGTTAAAATTGGGGCTTAATTTAGGAATGTTTCAGGATCAGTGAAACCGCTGATAGAAGAAATGTTTTCACTTTGATTAGATTAAGCATCAACTGAATTGTTGTGACAGCCAGAGTTGTTGTACCAGCGGGCAGTACCCAGCTCAGCTCCCGCACAGTACCTAGCCTCAGAGGAGGGGATAGCTGCCAGGAGCTGTCCCCCAGTGGTGCGGCAGCACAGCTTGCAGTGTCAAGCCTAGCTTGGACGTGCCTGCGCCACACTGAGCCACACCAGGGAGTGAGCCTTTCAGCTTACTGACCTGCAGCTGAGGAAAAGACCAGAAAGGGGGAAAACTTCTATAGAGGACGATAGCTGAGCCCCAGCTAATCTTGTGTTTCAACTATTTTGCAAGAGAACTGAAGAAAGAAACATGTGGGATAATTTGCCTCCACCTATACGTGGAAGGCTATTGGCTGCCAAAAATTCTTGTTGCTGTTAGTAACTACCCTGGATCTGCTTGTGCTCTCTGTTAGTGCCCAATCACTCTTTACGTTGTGCTGAATCCCTCGTCCCAGTGACATCATGTTGCAGTGAGTTCTACAGCCTGATGACAGGAGGCCTTTAAGCAGCTATTAATTTGGCACTTGTAATTTCCAGGGCAGTAGCTCTTTGGAGCTTTTGTGTGTACATGCACATTCTTGGGAAAAAAGGGAAAAAACACCATCCTAGTAGATCTTTTCTGGACTGGTTGTTCTTTCATATATAGCTTTGTCACATCCCTCTTTGGTTGGACTACAAGATCAGTCACTGATCTCCTTTTCAGAGCAAACTTGGTACAATGATCTTGCACAAACTGTCATGTCCAACCTCTCTCCCTTGCCCATGTTAGATTCTCACTGCATCCTGACTTCTGCCTGACCAGGAACAGGTCCTTTGAAGAACTACTGTCCATCATGATTCAGCTCACAAAATCCTGAACAGTAACAACAGGGATTTGACAGTTCATATTTTTTTGTCTGCCAAATGAGAAGCAGCCTGCTGGCAGCTTTTCCACACTGACAGATAAAAGCAGACATGTTTCTGCTTGCCTTTGAATTTATCTGCTTTGAACACTTAACACTCTTCTGCCTTTAGCTAAAACAGCTTATATTATTCCACTTTTTGTGTCTCCCCTTCTTCAAGACACAAACGATAGGGCTGTGTTCTATATTTTTTCCTTTCGAGATTAAATGGAAACAATGAGACTAGGAAAAAACATGCTAAATGGAACAATCTCACAGAACAAAAATGAGTAAAAAAGCTTTTTTTGGTGTCTGGGGGTAAATTATTGAAGCCCCATACAGTATTTTAAAAAAGGTATGCATGAGAAAAAGGTAAAACCACGAATGAGACAAGTTAGTATTACTCTTTATGAAAGGTGTTTTAAACTTTAACCCAGAATAGAAAATGGAAACTCGGTCACCACATCGTATGAAGACAGGATACTGCCATGGAGAGGGAAAAAGCAGGGGCGACATATAAAAACCACCCCCTTAGAGAAATACAGATGATGAGATAGTCGTTTCTAAGGAGTGTTGCTAAGCTAGGAAGATGGCAAAAAAATGCATTTAAGAAGCAATCCAGCACAGGCAGATGACTAAAAGCTATAAGAGGTTACTCGTAAAGTATACACCTAGGACTGGGATTTATCACCTCCGCCACTCTGTCAACCTGATCAACGCAATCAATATCATATTCGTGCTGGTGCAGGAGGAATTGTAGACATGCATCACAGCTCCCAAAGAACCCAGATCTATGGGCAGAAGCATCAGACCCAGCCAGTATAAAACAAACAGAAGTAGGTGGGTTTTTGTGCAAGAAGTAGTAGAACTGTGAAACTCCCTACCACAGGATGTTGTGGAAGCTAAAAGCCCATGTGATCACAAGGGGAGACCAAAGATGTTCATGCAGAAAGACTGTCAAGAGACAGTTTATAAATATATATCAAACAGGAAATCCGTGAGCTGATAAGGGTTGCAGTCTGGAAAAGTATTATGGGAGAAATACAGTCGATGCTTGCCTGATGCATCAGCTTTCACCTTTTATCACCCCAATAAGCCAAAGACCAGGAGTATGTCCATTTCTTCTGAAATGAGTGGCAATAAACACTCACATTCAAAAAAACACCAGACAATATTTGAAACGTTCTCGGCAGAGCCATAAACGCAGGATGAAAAATCTGTATCTGGTCCTAGGAACGCTGGTGATTGCTTTTCTTCAAAAATATAAATCAATTATATTCAAGTCTGCTCATTCTGTACCCCCACTTCAAATACTGCAGCGGGAAATGAGCAGAGATTTACCATGCAAACCTCCTTCTCTTAGGAATGCTAGCCGCAACAGTTATAAAACAATGCCAAGGACCACTGTCCAGTCTCCAGCCAGCCAGAGAAATCACAGTCACCTACCCTCTACATAAAAACAGCTCACCTGAGATAGCTTCGTTGTGGTTGCTGGCAGGAGCGGGCGACTGAACTTCTTCTGAGAGCCAATTGCTGCTGGAAATGGTGGTGCAGAGAAGACAGCAGCCACACAGTTGATTTTGTTGATCCAGGTCTGCATTTCTTCTTGGCTCCTTGGGAAGAAACATGTATTGAGCACCTGTTGACTCAGCCTCCTCTACCTCTTTCCCACCCCTTCAATGGCATTTGGAAAGCGAGAATAACCAGAACTGGAAAAGTCTCACAGTCTGCTCAGTTTTCTGGTCTATCTTTGCAAGCAGTTAGTGTCAGGTATCTCAGTCACAGGCTGGCTCATGATTAAGTCCTTAACTCACCCTAGCATGCATCTTTTCCTAACCCAATCCAAACAACACACACGACAGAGCCAACCAATGCCCTGATTCAGGCATATGTCGTAAGGTCTCAGCTGTGCTGGACACCACAGATCTCTAGGAGGTTTCACATGGATCTCAGCAGAAAAGGCTCATGCACCAGACTGATGCATAGGTTTTTGATGTCAAAAGCAAAAGGCAAGTCATCTGTCTGGATATCACAGCCTAAAGCACTTAATCAAATAATTCTTGTGTTAAGTAGTAACTTTGTTTCTAGCCAAACTGTATCTTCTAGAAAGACATTCAGCTAGGACCTGATGACATCAGGAGACAGACAATCCAAGACTGCCTTTGGTCATTTGTTTCAATGATTAAGCACCCGGACTGCTCTAAGTTTGTGCTTTGTTTCCAAATTGAATTTCCTGCAGCTTCAACTTCCAGCTGCTGCATCTTGTCATGCCTTTCTCAGCTAGATGCAAAAGCCTCTTAAAACCTGATGTTTCTTTCTTATGAACTACTTGTGCACTCTAATCAAATCACTACTTAATCTTATTTCTGATCAAATAAACAGATAGAACCTCTTAAGCCTCTGCTTTAACCTATCCAGGCATGAATTTACCCCTCCTTCACCACTGCTTTCTTTCCTCAATGACTGGCACAAATCAGAAGGGAACACTTACTGGGCTTGGAAAAGCAGGACCCTCCAATCTGCTGTTTTAAGCTTGAGGACATTGGGTTTCTTCTCATAGTCTGTTGCCTTGGATGCCAGCGCATGATGCACACTAACTGCATTCTTCAGATCTTCCTCTGACAAAGCCTTTTCTGGCTTATATTCATCCTGCAAGAGTTAACAGGAGGAAAATGCCATCTTATTTCTTCTCCATGTGCTCCTCCTTTTTCCTTAGCCTGGGGAAAAGCCTTGTTCCATAACCATTAATAGTATTAAAGTACATGAACTGAATGTAACCTGACTTGAGCACTTAGTTTCCACTACCTTTAACGTCTTTTCCTTTTGCTCTCCCTCTTTTTTTTTTTTTTTTTTTTTAAATCTCTTTGCAAGGGAGAGAAGTCATTCCAGTACCTGCTTGACAAGAAAAGGGGTAAACAGGGACTATTTGACTATCACAACAGCTGTGGACTATTTATCTTCATTTCAGGAGTCCTTCATGGCCACCTCCCCACTTCCACTGCTCAGTTGCTGGTTCCTGCTTGGGTTCTCAGCCTCTACTGCTCAATTTTTATTTTTCTCTAACAGCTACCTCTTTATGCCTTCCCAGGCAGGCCCTGACACAGTGGAGAAGCTTCCTTATCAGTCTCCACAAAGCAAACATAGCAACATCTTTTAAATCTCTCTGCTCAGGGTCTGCAAATGGCAAGCACAGCACTGTCCAGGTTTTTGACACAACCGTACCATCACTCCTAACACCAAATGACAAAAGCAGGGAGTCAAAATCATCTGCATCAAGCATCAGCCGAGGAGCAGTCTGGTCTCTGGAGTGACAGAAACTGGATGAGGGCACAATCATGGTATAGCCACAACTTCAGTTTGAAGCCCACCTGACTACAAATGGCTTGAGAAAGCCAGGAGCTTTTTCGAGGAGAAGTCACTTGCCAGCAATGCTGCATGCGCAGTTTCTGCAGGAGAGGCCAAAGCAGACTGCAACTGACTCAATTTATCCCCCTTAGTACATCACAGAAATCAGTCTCATCTGAAACACCCACCCAGCGAGGGGGTGTGACGGCTGCGAGAGGAATAATTCCCTGCAGGCATGATAACTATTGATGCCTCCACTTGAACACAAGAATTAGGAGATGGAGTTTAGCAGGAAATAAGAGTGCAGGATGCAGAGCACATGCAGGGGTAGCACTAGCTTAAACACCCAGAGAGGCACCCACCCCAGAGAAGAGCTGGTTAACATGCATGAATCGGTTTTACCGGGCTTATCTGGCAGCACACAGACCAGGCTTGCAGCCAGAGGCTACTGCACCACTGCCAAAGGGCTCTCCAGGATGAGTTTTAATAGATGGGGAATCACCAGCTATAGTGACCACCTCACAGAAGGGAGGACAAAGCATCCTGCTCCTCTGCCACATCTCATCCTTTCTCACAGAGGTCCAGCTAGTGCAAGCCCTGAACTTGCTGCTGCTCATACCCAAGGAGATGCAGCTAACCAGCAGTACTGTCACAGCACCACCTCCACTTGTGGCCAGACAAGGGCACAAGCCAGCACAGACCTGGCAGGCCTAGCAGAAAGGCAGAGCACTGCTGCACAGAAAATCCAAGGGTAGTTTTCAACCTAAACGTCAGTCACACCACAGGTTTTCAAGGTCCAATAGCAAGCAAAGCTCAGTGTCCTTCCTCTCTCATAGCCTGAGCCCCAGCAAGTTTTGGAGGGCTCTCCATATCATGATGGACTTTGCCGACTCCTGCTCAGGGCACTCTCTAAACCTTCTTCAAGGAAGATTTGGGAAAGTCCCTAGCCAAAGGACTAGAACTGAAGGAGGCTGTCCAACATCCAACCCAGTCCCATCTAGAAGATGGAAGAAGCAAGCCCCTAGGTCAATCCTCTTCCTTCAGGCTTCAAAAGCTGATTTATTTGGTAGTCATTCTGGGAGAAATTACTGGTTCCACTGTCCAGGGATACTAGGAAAACTTCAGGGCCAGGAAATGAACTTAGACAGGCCTCAGAAATGTGTTATTCTGGACTTCCTCAAGTTACTGCCTAGAGACAGTGTCAGTTATCACCTGGCCTGCTGCCTCATGGCTTCCTCCATAAGATGCATCCAACATCCACAACCTGCTCTGGTGTTTAAACCTCTTCCAGAAGAACTCCACATTTGGGCAGTGCCAGGCACAGTCCTGGCTTTCCAACAGAGAACGTTCATGATAATCCTTGCTAATCCCACCAGATCAGCTGGTTGCAATCTACCTTGACAGCTGGGGCTCCGCCAGCTTCTCCAAAGGCACTGATCAGCATACCGGAAACGTCTCCACATAGCTGGCAAGCCTCAGAGAAAGCTGGAAGGACATGACTGTGCTGTCAAAATTCCTCCTCTAAGGCCTCTGACTCTTTTCAGCTGGCAGGGAATGCTAGGGAAGCAGGAACATTCGTATCTCCTATGCCGTCAAGAACAGCACGTGCCCTGATGTGCTGGTGTCAACATGGAGGTTGAGCTGAAATGGAAGGCAGCTCACTAAAGTTAGACCAAGACAGTGGCAAGAAATATATGAGGAGCCAGAAAGGAACTGTGACCTCTCTGTCAACTGAAGGCTGATGTGAGCGCTGCACACAATGCAATGACATGCTGAATTCATCTTTCTCAAGACTCTTGGAGAATGACTTTCCCACATCCTGCTGACCTGCAGTCAGCATGTTTCTAAATCCATTTTTGATAGACCAGAGAATGGCATTTGGCTTTTTACCAGTCAGTGTACCGTGGGTGAATATCTCTGCTCAGTTGCATGTAACAGCTGCAAAATTCTCTTTCAGAAAGTCTCATCAACAAATACTTAACATCATTCTGTCCTTTCCCTCTTTTTTTTTAATGTATTTTAATATAGGAAGTACATTTGAGAAAACATAAAAATATCTGAAAGCTTGCAAGATTATCAAGTGACATATCAAAAAGCAAAGGTGTTGAAAGCCTCACAGAAGAGTCCAACAAAACACGAAGGTCCATGCCCAGAAGCAATTTCTAGCAAGGAAGAGAGGTCAACCTCATATCCTCTCCTTATAAACCTCTGTACACACATCACACTCATGTCAGTCTAGTGAACAGACATTCTGTCAAGCTCCTGCTCTGCAATTTCCCCTTGTTACGAACAAGAGCAGGAAACTAACCTTGGCCTGAGGATGCCCAGACACAGGGCCAACATCCCAAACATGTCAAACCTCTCATTTGATATAATACTGTGCAGGCATGTTTAGTTGGCTAATTGTGAACACTTCCACTGAGCCCTTCCGGTGGCCCCTGTGCTCACTAATTCAGAAACAATCTCTCTTAAATCACACATTTAAAAATAAAACAATATGCAGCACAGGAATTAGCACTGGAACAGTTCCAATGGAAAAAAAATAATAAAATGTGGGCATGGAGGTGAGACTGCCCAGATAAACTCCTCAGTAGATCTCAAGTGACCACCATTTACAAACCACTCTCATACACGGACTCTGACAGCAAAACAAGGAGAACTGGACTGGTATGCAAACAGAATGACAGCAGAATTGGGATCTCACTGCCCACTGGGGGAATCACAGCTGCTACGAACAATTAATGTTTCTATTAGAGTAGTGTCTTGAGGGAACAGCTGAGTTTCAGATAAACACAGAAAGCAGTGGTGCACAGTTTAGTACATGTGTTTTTGTGTATACAGCACATAGAATGTGAGATTTCTCTCTCCCTTGCTTGAAGAGCACCCAGCACAATGCAACCACCACCACATATGACCTCCACAGTTACGCAGAAAATATACAGATAATGAAAGAAAGAGGGAAAACGTATGTGTATATGTTAATGCACCCTGCCTTACAGTACTCCATAATCAGGAGAAAAGGCAAACAGAGGAAAGAAAATCCTTTGCCTGTGACTACTGCCAAAGCTATGCATTTCTATAAACACCCTCCTGAACCTTATGAAATGAGGATAATTTCAGTCTCCTGGTACATTGCAAAATGAAACAACAGCTCAGCACCTTTTACTGCAACAACTAGCAGTGTATTTTAAAACACCAGCACCCTCAGCTTCTGCAATACCATGCCCCTAACAGATCAAAGTTTATTTCAGGGCTGAAACAAAGTCCTGCTGGACCTTCTGCAGCTAAAGAGAAATCAGAGCATGTTTCAAAGCTGCAGCATGAGGCACTGTATTTGAGCAGGGGCTGGAGGCACCCTGGGGAGTCTCACAGCTGACCCATCACTCTGGGAAAGTCACTTCCCATCAGGCCCCTCTGTCAACCTTCTACACTCTGTCAACCTTTTATGGCACTAAAGTAAAAGCCTTGCTTGTCACAGTGCTACAAGTAAGATGGCTTCAGTGCAAGTGTCTTCACAACCAAGTGGGAGAGTGCAGCTTTGCAGAATAACCACCCTGTAATCATTGAATTCAAGTGCTGCGACAAGTGCAAGACACACAAATAACAAAGAACAAGAACTCCAGCAATGCCTTTCATTCTGCAAAGATGTTGTCAAGTGAAATTACTCTCTTGCTCTCCAAAGGATGGAGGGTGAGACTGGAAAGAGAACCATTCTGTAGAAAATGTGCATGCTACATCAGCATTTCTACATTTTGTTAAACAGAAAGCTTTTAAAACTAATATGCCAGTGATACTCATAGAAGTATTTCATTAATACTCTACAATAGACAGCATCTCCATTTTTTCCCCTTGAAAACTTATTAATCCCCCCTCAAAGATCAGATAAATTAATTAATGTGTTATAGACAAGGAGCCTTCTTACTTCTTAGGGAACCACACAGTCTTTTCAGGTGAATATTGAAGATGACTTACTTCAGAAATCAGAGCGGGTGATTCCATTTCACCCAGGAAAGAGCAAGTACAAACTTGCCATGAAGGCCACTTAAGTAAAACCTGAACCTGCTGCCAGCAAAAGGACCAGAGGGAAGGCTCAGCTGCAATTCAGCAGTTACCTCCAGTCTCTTGCACTGGCTTTCAGCAACTTTCAGCTCAAATCTTCCATGCTGACTGCAGATTGTTTTGTCTGTTTCAGGACTTCAACACTCTCAAAAAGGTACTACACTCAGAGCATCCACCTTGTAAACCTCATGTTGTAAGAATTTGATCCAAACCACGCACTCTCTTCTCAGAGACTATCCAGGTTGGTTCCAATGAAACCAACAACTTCCAAAAGCCACAGCAGAGGAGGAGAAAACAGCAGTATGCACTTGAGCTTGCACTCCTGATAGTTGCAAACCACAGTGGAAATGTAAAAAGCCTTTCAAAGGAGCACACATCTACAACACAAGGCAGCCTGGACAAACACCACCAATTTCTTTAATATGCTGGGGGGCAAACAGCCTTAACAATCTACTTAGCTGCTACTATTTATTTGATTTTGACTGTTCTCACTCATACGTTGCATTTCACATTCCAAGAGTACAGTTAAAACTGTACTATATTTAAGCTTGAACCAAAAGACTTGAAGGGTTTCAGCTGACTCCTTTTTTTTGAGACTTCTTGCTGTTAGGGAGCAAAGTCTGTTAAAAAACAGTGTCTCTTCTTGCTTTGGGGGGAGAAAAAATAGTACCCTTTTATCCTTCAGTTTTGCTGTGGAGCAGAAGCTGTGGATTCCTACCAAGGCCAAGCTGCCATTCAATTGTTTTGCAGCTGGTCTTGCAAGCATTGCAGAAAAGTGTATTATGAAAAGATGGGAATGGAGGACAGCCTTACAGGAGGGGAAGTCAGATGTATGAAATGCAATGTTAAAAGCAGCCTAGAAGAATGTGTGCAAGATACAGAGATAATGCTGTCTTTGCTGGTAAAGCTGGCTATTTTTTCAGCCATAAGTGACAGCAAGGGTATAAACTGGAACTGATAGGGTGCACATGCGGATGGGGACAATAGAACTGAACTTGAAAGTGTGAAAAGCAGGAGGGTGTCAATGAAAGGATTCATGTCTGAATGTGTGTGTAAACAGGGTGGGGAACAGAGAGCCAGCTATACTGTGTGTCAGAAGGGAAAAAGCCTGGAGGTGGGCTCTGAGAGCAGAGAGGATGCCTGCTGCTTTATCCCTCTTTAATTAGTTTCCAAAAGACAGTGATTTCCCCTACCTTCTGCAAGTACAGGACCGTTCCCTTCAGCACAGCATAAAAGGTTTTCCAGCCCCGCTTTCCCCGGGGAGCTGCAAAGAAAACAAATGAAAATCCATTTAACTCAGATCCATTTTTACACTTTGTCTAGGCAACAGGAGAGCTACATTAGTCCTGTGTTAAACCTCTTTTGTACTCTCCTTTTCAAATGACAATGCAACTCAGCACAGTGCCTGCACATACCTACTGTGAGAGAGAGTAATAAAACAACCCTGACGACAGCCCTGGACTCGATCAGAAGGGAACAGTAGCAACGCGGAAAGCAGGCCAGAGAGATCCAGTCTTTATGCTCTTGCAGGTAGGCAGACACTGCCCCTGCACAGCTAGATGAGAGCTCCGTGCCACAGCAGCTTTCAGAAAGAAACACCCATTCTCCGTGCCACAACAGTCTGGCAGGCACTGCTCAGGACTAATGTGACACTGCTCATAAAGCAGTGCCTCTCAAGAGCATTCTTCCCCCTTGCCGCTGCAGCACACCCAAGTTGGCACTGAGCGGTCAGATGGCTCCTTGGTCCCTTTCCCCTCTTCTTGCAGCCATGGGGGAAGCCGAAGAAGAGAGACGGGAGCACAACAAAATCCTAAGGGAAAAACCACAATCACCCTTCAAGAAATGTAAAATCAGTTACGAGGTTGAAGAATGTAACAAAGACAACACAACCAGCTCAGAAATTCCTAGAAAAAAGCGGTGGGGGGGTAGGGTGGGGAAGGAGTGAGTCAGTCAGAGAGGGGATTCAGTGTGAAGTTTGAAATATAGCTGCAGCTGAGGGAGAGAACACACAGGCTGTACAGTCACAGTGCCAGAGACCAGAAGCCTGCATCTAAGTTCACTCTCCACCAAGAACACACCACTGACCAGCACCCACTTGCCTCTATACTGAAATTAATAACCCGTGCACAACTAAAGCATCACTCTCAGAAAGGCATCCCATTCTGATCTGATGACAGCAAGTGATAGTGAAGAGGTTATTAGTCCCCTGCTCCAGAGGTTAATCATTCTCATTTCAGATAATGGGCCTTATTTCTAATTAGCGTTTCTTTGGTTCAGCTTCCAGCCATTGGACCCTGTTACATCCTTCTCCTCTAGATTGCCTAAGTGCTTTAACCCTCAGTACTCCTCTCCTGGGAAAATACATATAGCATGCAAGCACATCACCTCATTAGCAATCCCGCACAAGCTGATCTCTGCCCTGCAACAACTCTATTAGGAAATGAAATATGAAAATGTCTAACTTTAAAAAAATGAATTGCATTGTATTTGCGACTGGAAAGTCAGGATTTTACTTTTTCAAGAGCTACATGAGAATGAGAGACAGACCTCTAAGATGTACAGGTAATTCTGAAAAAGGCCCAAATTATATTACTCATAAAAGGATTATCCCCAAAATGCCAGTGTCCAGCATGCTAAATAATGAGCAATGCTGATTACTTATAATTAAAGAAAGAATTTCATAAAGGCAACTAGGTACAGTTACATATTAAGGTTAAATAAACAGAAGTCTAATAAAGAGGAACCTATTCAGAGCATCCAGCTGTCACAAAGAATGAGGTCAGTTTGATTTCAACATCTTTGTTAGGATTTAGCTAGCCAGCTGTCAGCCTCCAGCTTGAAAACACCGACCTCCAATTGTACCTTCTAAAATATTCTAGCAAAACACGCGAACAAAGAGTGTAGTCCGGCTAGGAGAGAGTTGCAGTTACTGGAAACCCATCACAAAGTGAGACTTCACCTTCAGGGCTCAGGCTAACAGTGTGAACCGTGAGTAGGTGATCGTCAAGATTGATCAGGGAAAACACAAATGCTCTGAGTAGCCAATGCTGTTTCCAAGATCAACAGAAAACAAACAAATGAAGATATCCAAACAACAAACACACACAGGTGAGTCAGAGGCCTTTGATAATTAGTGCACCACAAATGGAAGTAGGACAAGAAGGAAAGAAGACAATTAATTAAAGTAAGTAAGAGACAGAGCAAGATTATTCCAAAAAAAGGGGCAGGGAGGAACTGCATGGCATACATCCGGCTGTTACCAAAAGCTGCTGAACTTCATCGGGTATGTGACCCAAGGCTGGGAATGTAGGGAAGGGAACAGTTACAGCATTTTCCAAGTAGAGATAAAGAAGACCCTTTTTTTAAAGACAGACACAAAGTAGCGGAGGGGAGATTTGAAACAATCTCATGTCACATAAGGAAAATGAGAATTACCAAACTACTACGGAACAGCTACTGTAATTCACTTGAAATTGTTTTTTCTTCTGTAAAGCATGAGATTCATTTTCTTACAGCACAAAAGATTCACATTGCTTTGCTGTACCACATTACTCATTATGCTCATGAATGTATATGGGCTGCTGCAAATGGCACTGAACATTGTAAATCCTGGCCTAATAGTGGAAATGTGATAATCCAATTGTGTTGTTTGTTATTGCTGCAATTTTCCCTAATGAAGCAGCACTATTTGCCTTTGGAAGCACATGGACTTACAGTAAGTGGCATTGTGCAGAGATAACAAGAAAATGACATGGTAAGAGCGAAAAGATACTCACTTTTTTTCCCGTCCATATCTGCATGGATTTTCCGAGCCAGAAATCCAGTTTTATACACAGTAGCATTGGGGTCATGAGGGATGTCCAGGAATGGGTTATTTGAGTTGCCAATTCGACTGACAGCCTTCGTCTGGTTCCCATTATCCTTTTCATCTGTACCATCTGAGTGAGACTTTTTTTTCTCTTCTTCATCCCTTAAAAAACAGTGAAAACCAAGCATGAACAAGGGACTGATCAGCAAAGGTTCATTTCAGTAATTCTTGCATGTTCCTTGTCAAAATATACCTTTCTTTTTACATGGGGCCCTATTTAGAAAGAAACCTAGACATATACCAAAACATCATCAGATTATAGCAAAGCTTCAGTTCACTTACTTCATCAGCACAGGACATAGGAGCCAGATTTTTAAAAAAGCCCACGTTTCCCTTTTACAGTCTCAAAAGGCAGGACTTCAAGAGTGTTCTGTGTCTTCCAGCTTCACCTAATTTTAATTCCACTTATTTGAATGCTAAAATAGGAAATATTTTCCTGCTGGGCTCCCCTGAAAATCTCCAATTTGTTCATGAGTTCACATGTAGATTAAAAGAATTAGATTACTACAGATCACCGTGGCTTACTCCTTAACTTAGCATATGAAACACAGACTCTACCCCCTTTATTTTCCTCCACAGACTAGCATAAAAGTAGTAATTTGAAAATAAAAACTACATTAAGCACTAAGTGAATTATGTTACCTGCATTTCAGAAACAAAATGCTGCTCAAAATGTTACTTATTAGGGCAATGTATTCAACACAGCTCTTGGGGACAACAATGCAACCCATTTCAGCACATCAGGAGCATTGCCTGACTAATAAATGCCTTTTTGCTCATCACAGCCAAAGGCAAAAAGGACGGGACAACCTAGAAAACAAAGGGTGTTGATCACAAGAGTAGGACGATGGTTTTCAGAGCACAGACGACTGAATCTGGGTGGATGGTGTACCTGGAGGAACCACAGTTAGTGCCAGATTAGAGAGCAGCCCTGTGTCCTTTGAGGTCCCCACACACTCCCCCTCCAAGCGACTGGGAAAGGTGTGTCGGGGAGGATGAAAGCTGTCATGTGAAAGTCATGGTAGCCATGCTTCTCCTAAGACCAGCATCTGATTAAAAAAAAAAATCATTATCACTTCAGTGTAATGATGGCTAATGGCACTGGGGTATGGACTTCAAGTCGCTGCATCTCACTGGACCCAGATGATCAGCAGAGAGAGCAAGCTCAGCCAGACCTTCCAACTGCATGCATACATTCAAAGGTGTGTATCAGGGGAGGATTAGCAAGGCATATGTCAGTCCAAAAACTCCTTCGGGGGCACACTGCAACCATGTCTGCTTATGGGATTGACCATCCAAAGAAATGTCCTCCAAGAACTGCAGGCTAGAGCAACAATCTGTGTTATCCTGATCTCTGCTGAAATGGTCTTCTGGGGAATAACTTAGTCTGAGGATAATAAACTGGTTTAACAACAAGGAAACCAAATCCAGAGACATGCAGGCTATATTAGTGAACTCAGCAGTGCCAGAGAATGTTCCCAGGCATTTGAGTTTGATCACGTCATATTACTTTGTGCTTGGCATGGTCTCAACCCAGCACACTCCCAAACAATTTCCAGACACTTTTTAGGAATCAGCTCAGTCAATGACCACCCCAACAGACAGTGTAAAGGTAAGCATCTTCTTTTGAAAGGTGAGACTTTTCAACGGTATGGATATGGATGCTACGCATCAACACTTGGCCACAGAGTCACACAAAGGTGCCAGGCATTTGATTTAGTTGTAGAGAAACAGCCAAGTGGTACACCATACCTTCATGGTCTTGTCTTGCAAGGTCTCCTGATATAAGAGGAATAAAACTTTTACTTGAAGATCTGACTCCTGCAAGGAAGAGCAGTTCTTGCATCCTTCAGCCTATTGATAAGTGGTTTTCCAGTCTAGAACAGAGAGATCTGCAAAAATCTTTTTGTTGGTCAAAGCAGTAAGGATTGCTTCATGCATGATTTGGTTGAAGCCCTCTTCAGTTGCAGTTCTGTTGCAAAAAATTGTCAGAAAATTTGGTGGGGTGCAGTGCAGAATAGGAGTGTGCATTCAGGCTCCCACATTCACTAGTTCAGGGTAAATTCCTGGACAGATCTCTTTATTTTACAAACCATGGTATCTGATTCACTTTTAACCTTTTGGAGAACTTGAATCTGGAACTACTGCAAAAAAAGAACAACAATGCAATTTTCTCTTCCAGAGAGAGAGTAATTTTTCACAATTGAAAAAGTGTAGGAATTGCTGATAATTTTGCTTGTCCTGACCTCCCTGTGTTTACTGCACTTACTAGCTGTTAGAAAATTTGGACCATTGTGTGACACGTGTCTCTTAGATATGTGTCCATTACCAGAGCAAATTCTGACACAAATCTGTGCTGCTTAATCCAGAGTAAAATCTCTTATAGGGCACAAGCACTAGGGCTGATTTGTCACACAGAAACGCCCTGTGAATTTTGAGATCTCAGCCACAGACACAGTGGATTTCTCCTTGTCAGCAGAGACCTACTGCAGTAAATGGCTTAGCATTTATTTATTTTTTTTATAAACTATCTCCTTTGGAGCTATGGAAGCAAATTACCTTATACCAATCAACTCTCCTGTGGGAATGTACCAGTGCCCTTATACAAGCAGCCACAAGTGTTGTGATGAGCAGTCTTGGGGATCCTGGACACTGCTAGCACTGGGGACAGAGCTCTCAAACTCAGCATCTCTGGGACAGTTATTAAACAGAAATTCTTCAAAAAACAAATGCATACAGGGCACACAAGGACAAAATGGCATCTGCTGTCATGAATGCTGGTAGCATTGAACAAATCTTTAATTGGTCCTTTTCATCTGTCACTGAAAATGGGACATCCTTGAGACTCAGAATCCTCAGGCACTTGTGAGAGCCAAGTACTCTGACAAGATGCACGAGCAAGTCTGTAAGATGCAATGAAGGGAACCAGAGTGAAAAGGGGGACTCATTACAGAGAACAGGAAGTGGATGAACAGCTGAGAAAATAAACTAAAAGGAACCTCTGTCTTCCTCTAATCTTGAATATGAAACACCAGTGGAATAAAACCAGCAGATCTGGGACTCACTTCAAATATTACATGTTGCTTCAGTGGCCAAGCCCCAAAACAAAAAAGGATGGCTGGGAGGAGTTTCAAAGTAGCAAAACAGTTCAGGTATTAGCCTTTGCTTAGGTACCATCCAAAGTTGGCTGAATAGATAGGTCCTGGATAGGCTTTATTAAGGATGTAACAATTTAGGCTTACTCCTCACCAGCCTTTAGGGTACAGCTGCAAGAAGCAAGAGTTGCAGAAAATTCAGCTGGCCTCTGGATACGTACACCTGAAAACTGGTATTGTCTGAAACGCTAGCATGTTGGGGGTGCAACCACTCAGTCAGCCTCAGATGGCTTTTGAGATGATTCAAGTCCTGTAACACCCCAGCATGAAGGTGTCCAGTGATGTAGGGTAGAAGTCAGTGGGTGGTGTCACAAAAGCACAGCTCAGGTCCTCATCAGGGGCAGGCTTTGTGCCTCTCCTTTTCATTTGGTACAGGAAATGGCAAAACCCTTCTGCCTTTGGGGAAAAAAAACCCCAGGTTGGTTCCAACACATCTTTCAGTAGCAAAACTTCACCACGAGAATCCACTCAGGTTTGTGGCAGCCTTAACAGATTTTCTCTCTTTGATCAGCAGAGGGAGATCATTCGTGGCACTGGGTCTGGAACCAATTCCTCTGGTGACACCTCTCTGACAACTGAAAGAGGCTGCTGTGAACCCTCCTGCATGTCCATTTTCCCTTCATGGACTGTGGGACCTACTAGTGCTTCTGCTCTGCAGGGTACTTGTGACAGGAAAAGGCTACCTACCACCTGTAGAGTTTCTCCAAGGCTCTGCTTACAGCACGTGTCCTGGTTTCAGCTGGGATAGTGTTAGTTTTCTTCTTAGCAGCTAGTACAGTGCTGTGCTTTGGCTCTGATGTGAAAACAATGTTGATAATGCACTGATGGTTTTAGTTGTTGCTGGGTGAGGTTTATACTCAGTCAAGGACTTTTCAGTTTCTCTGGTGCTGCCAGCGAGAGGGCTGGAGGGGCATGGAAAGAGGGGACACAGCCAGGACAGGTGACTAGCCAAAAGGATATTCCATACCATACAATGTCATGCTGAGTATATAAAATGGGGGAAGAAGAAGGAAGGGGGGGACATCCGGCATTAATGGCATTTGTCTGCCCAAGTAACCATTCCGCGTGCTGGAGCCCTGCTTCCCTGGGAGCACCTGCCTGCCCATGGGAAGCAGTGAATGAATTCCTTGCTTTGCTCTGCTTGTGTGCGTGGCTTTTGCTTTACCTATTCAATTGTTCTTATCTCAGCCCTCAAGCTTTATATTCCTTCCTGATTCTCCTCCTCACCCCTCTGGGCCAATGGAGAGTGAGTGAGCAGCTGCATGGGGCTTAGTTGCCAGCCCGGGTTAAGCCACAACAACGTGGTATTTGCAAGGCTTCCTAAAACAAGACAAGGAGCTTCAGTTCCACCTCCCTTAGCTTGTTTCTTTGGAAAATGACCTGCAGACAGAGCTGTACTGAGGCACTGACTGCCCATGAGAACCAGTGCACCAAAGCCAGGATCTGCTTTCTCTAACATTTGAAGACACAGCATTGAAACAGCAATGTTTTCATTCCCAAATGTATGATCACTGACAACCAGAAAGAGTTTGCCTCTTATTCTTAAACACACAGATTTGAAAAACATGCAGGAATGCAGATGTTGCCATTTTGGTGAAGAAATGTGTTTTCACCTCTCCCCAAAAAGACCCTGTACAAGACCCAATTTTGTCTTCTAGGAGAAAACCACCATCAGGATCTCTTAGTAAGAAAAACATTTCTGTAAGCTCTATCGTCTGATTTGAGGCTCTGCCTTGGAAAACTGTAATAGACTGGGGTCAAGCCCTTCATTTCTAAAAGTCTACTTCATCTTTGAATTTGTTCAAATAGAAAACTTACATGACATGGCAAAAGGCTGAGTTTACCCATTTAAAAACTGGCACTTAAAATTATTTAGATTTTTAACATATAATTGTATGAATATGTGGAACTGACAGCATCTGTATTAGGAAATGGACTTAAGAAACCAATGCAGAGAAGTTTTGGCATCTTTCTCAAAGGCAGGACAGAAGAAAGGAGAACAAGATGATTACTGGGGTAATCAACTAAACCTAAAATAAACTCTAAAACCAATCCTGAAGTTGCAAACAGGAAACATCTTAGAACTTGGGAGTCAAAGAGTTAATTATAAAGGGGAGAGGTTTCTCAGTTGAACCTAGAAAAAGGTGAGCTTCAGCACAGATCTTTATAACCCCTGTCTCAGCATCACAGTTTCCCGCAAGAAACACAGAAAGGATTTAGCAGTGCCCCTTTCCCACCATCACTGTCTCAAAGACCTATTTTTGTTTGGCTGGAAGGAGATGATTTTTTAGTGATCCACTCTTCCTAACCCATTCTGGATGGCATAACCAGTTCACAAAATCCTCCAGTGAAAGCACTTCCACAGCTTATCTAGGAAAAACTATTCCCTGGTTTAAAAGGCTTATTGCTAGAAAGCTTTTTTAAAATGTTGAACCCAAACTTCCCCTGTTTCAAATTTAAGCCCATCCACAATGGATGTGAATAATATTTCACACCCTTCTCCTCTGCAACAGCCTTTACACACTGAAAAAATTACACTCAGGTCCCTCTCCTCAGTGCTCCCTTTTCCAGCTAAACAAACCTAGCTCTTTTAATCTCACTGCTTTTGTTCACAGGATCTTGATTTTATTCCATCTTATGGGTGATGTTGGGGTTGAAGAACAGGAGTTTACCATTCAAGTGTGAAAAAACCTCATGGAAGTATCAAGTCCCTAAGGAAAATTTAAGCAGCATGAGAAATTACAACACAATTGCTGAAGCTACATGCACTCCTGGGGTGGTTCCAGTGACCTTAGCACCCTGAAAACAGGATCCATCAGACTAACTGGGTGAAACAGCACATAGCTTCACTGCAGTCAGTAGCAATTTCTGCCAATGACTTCAGTGAGGTCCGATCACTACTTAGTGCTTCACTTGCTGTTCAAAGAAATGAACCACAGTCCAACAGACAGGAGAGTTCTACAAATGTAAGCAGCAGAGAGGAAATACGGAATGGGACGAAAGAGAGAGAATAATAATATTTCTGATGGTTAGCTTTCCCATATTGCTTTTCTCTTTTTCTCCCAGGACACTGAAAAACAAGACGGTCAAGAGGAAACAGTAAGCAAAGTAAATGGCAAGCCAAGAAAATGGAAGAATGTTTTCTGGCAGTTCTGTTGCAAAAAATTGTCAGAAAATTTGGTGGGGTGCAGTGCAGAATAGGAGTGTGCATTCAGGCTCCCACATTCACTAGTTCAGGGTAAATTCCTGGACAGATCTCTTTATTTTACAGACCATGGTATCTGACTCACTTTTAACCTTTTGGAGAACTTGAATCTGGAACTACTGCAGAAAAAGAACAACAATGCAATTTTCTCTTCCAGAGCTGTACTCATGCTTCCCCGTTCATAAAGAATAAAGGAGTACTCCTGCTGAAAGTCTCTGAAGCACATCTGCTGTGCCACTTCTCTTGACTACAAAATTGGAGTCAATGGTAGCCTTTTCTTTCCGTAGGCTTTGGATCAGACTGCAATTCTACTGGAAATGGACAGCAAACCATGGAGGATGACGACACACCTAGCTCACAACTAGTAAAATAAGGATCACGAAGCAGTCTTCCCCCATCTGTGTCACTGTTGCCTATGGACTTATTGCCAGTCATTAATCCACCAAATAAGGTACTGCCAGAGCAGCTCTTTAACCGTTGCTTAGCTCATAAGACAGAGTCTTAGATCCTCAAAGAGATTCTGGCTGGAGGAAAGGCATTCCTCCACCATGCCAGCATTGCAAGACAGCTTATGCTGGGTTTTGCAGTCCTATTTCCACCTTTGCCTTACCTTCCATCCCTTCCTCTGCCAACTGCATCAGAGCAGCAAAGGGATACTCTTTGGAAAGAAGAGGGGATCTTCCTCAGTCCCATCACAGCAAACCCGACCATGTCCCCTTCCTATCCACCCTTCTCTGCAGATCACAACAAAGAGCAAGAGAGCGATGTGCCTCCTCCATATGGTTCAGGCAGTCCCAGGGCACCTTGGGGTGATTACTTTACAGCAACCACACACCTCTGTCAAAGTGAGGAGAGACATCTTCACACTCCCTTTTCCAGCCCACACCCTCAGTCTTAAAGGTAAAGGCACAGCCTCTTTGACTATGCCCGGAATGAGCTTTGCTTCTCAGCGTGGAAAGTAATTGTCATATCAGTCCCAGCTATCTGTCTGAGTTTCAGATTGGAATCAACAATTTTTCCCTTTGAGCATTCTACTGGGAGAAGCTGGATTTACACTCACGTTGCAGAGCCTTATTTAGGTAGGATTCTGATTTTTCCCTCTTCCAGCCTGCTTGCAATTTTTCCCCAAACAGTTCATTAGCAAGGGACATGGACTGGACTATGTAAATGCCAAAGCAGTTACCACCTATACAGGAGCAAGCTATCTCATAAATCACCTTGACTGAAGCTCACGGGAGCAGAGCCAGGCATGAGCCAGTTCCCACCTGGAGGCTGCCCAAGTGCATTAGACACGGTATGGTCTCTTGGCAAGAGCTGCAGGAAAATTCTGATATCAAGAAAGTCACATAAAGGATTCTGCTGTGTGTAAAGTACCTGTGAGAGAGTGTCTTGCAAACAGCTCTGGTGTTAGATTCACACAGCATATTCCAGGTCCAAGACACGGTCTGGGAAAATGTCTCCGACTGTGTATTTTATGAGCTCATCAAAGATGGCTCTTCTTGATGATTCTCCTTACCAGCACACCTTCCTCACTACTCTTGACATCACCTAATACACTTTTGAACAGGTGCTGCAATCCCAGCTGGAACTAGCAGCCCTTGTAACTAAGGTTGCACAGCCTGCCAAGAAATTCATTTGCAGATGATGAAATTAAAACAAGGAAGATCAGAAACCAATGGGCCTGCAAGACCTGTGGCAGTTGTAAGTACTTCTAGTACAAAAGGTGCAGGAGTATGCACCCCACACATATATCGTTCTCAAGAAAGGGAGTTTTCAGATATATAAATCCAGGCACATAAACATCTTGTATAGCCAAAACAGATAACAGACATCACTCTTTTATTGCTCCTTGCTGGCATACCTAGACCACATGAAACGTAAGCACCGAGAAATGTCAATTTAACACAATCAGAAGTTGAAGTTCACTCTCACCTGCGTTATTTCCATAGTTAACAAGTGTTAGCCTGTCAAAGGCAGCTAAGGACAGGGGGATATCAGACTGTACAATTTATGATCTTTCGTATTAGGCTGTTGTCAAGTTATCCATAGTTAATCAGGAGACAAACCAAGACAATAAACCAACAGCAGGAAACTCAATCCAAGATGTGTGTTTCTATTCAGTGGTTCTGACATAATGTAACGAAAGATAAAGGGAGAAGTCAACTTCTGTTTTATTTATGCAGTTATAGAACAACAGAGGATTTCATTTCTCTCTTTTCAGGCTGAAGTTTCCTACTAAATGAAACGTCCTCTTTCCTTACAAATGCAGTTGGCTCCTATCATTAACAACTCCCCTTGCTGGAGAAACAGAGGAGGCAGTGTTGCCAGGTCATTCATTAACAGAAAAGCAAACTTATTACATTCCCTAGCTATCTTCTACACTCTTTGGAGCCCACTCAGATGGTGACATAGGATGTATGAACAGATTACTACATAGGTACTATTTTAAACTCGTAATTTCTATGCCATATACTTACACTGCCCATTCCAGCTTCTCATTCTTGATCGAATTGTAGAGGGCCTGCAAAGGGAGAGAAATGAGATGACATTATTGTTTGACGACATTATTGTTTGACCCCTGTTACACATACGTTAACAAGCTGAGGAAAATTACCTAATTAATACCAGCAAGAAATCTGTCTCTGATCAAGGAAGTACAGTATCTGCTTATGGTCTAATGCAAAAGTCTTGAGCAGAAATGTCACCTAAGCAAAAAAATATCAGAAGGCAGGGTTTGAGATTACAGTCATTTTCTCAAGTGGGTTATTGGGTTTTGTGGTTCGGCTTTTTTAAAATAACCCTGTTAAGTTTGCAAAAGCTTCAAGACTTGAAATTCAAGGTCCAATTCAATTCCTGATAGTGAGATTTTTTTGTCATTGACTTTAATGGGGCCAAGATTTTGCTGTATGGGCTTACCTGTAAAACTATGCCAGAATAGCCATCCAAATGTCCTAAGCCTCACAGCCACCTGACTGCTTTCCCAGTCACATCCCCAAACATAACCATGATCCATTTCAAAGACCAAAACAGAAAATTAATGATAAGCATCTTTCATGCTTGAAGACCAATGTCTTGGACTGCTGCCTGCTAACACTATTACTCTTTCAATTCATAGGAAAGATGCAAGTAGTTTTGACACCAAAGGTCACAGTTCTGTTGTAGATACCAGCCTGCAAAGAAAAGACTCTGGAAGCTGACTTAAGGGTGGGCATCAGACAGCTGGGATGGATTTCTTTTGAGAGGAAGTAGGCGTATCACTTGGATAAGTGTGTCTGCTTTCAGCCCTCCAGTAGCTGATGCATACAATGGGTAAATGCTATTACTACAAGCTAATGGAGTTCTTCAAATAGGCCACTTGACTCAAGTGAAGTATTTTGGTATGGAACGTCCCTGATTCTCACACTTACAATCCACATTTGTAATTTATCTTATATACATAGCTAGATTTACTCCCCCTGGCACATAACTCCTACACAGCCTCAAAATATGTTAACGTGTAGAAGAACTGTTGATGCACATGATTACCAAAAAGTAGCACATCAAGTATGAACAAGCCTGAAAATCACATACTATAATAGCTATGACACGCTCAACAGAAACATTAGCATTTTAATAGCCTTAACTCTGATCTAAAACAAAAAATGGTTTGGAAAACTGAAGAGTTGAAACTAGCCTTGTGAATATGCCACAGCTGAACTTGCACTGCGAATCCTATGAGCATATCCCACTGCTCATCCTGGGATCCACCAGCTCCCTCCGAAATCTTGCACCATTTGTTTGAAGATCCTTAACATTCAGCTGTGCGAAAATCTGGCTCGACTGAACCATACACAAGCAGATCAAACATAATGGTACAACTCACCTCACGCTGATGCTGCACAAGCAGCAACTTTCATCACAGTGCACTGTCAAAGTAGGCTTCTCTGAGAAACAGAACAGATACGACCCCCAGGAGGAAGCATCCCACATCCTACTTACACTGAGCTAGCAGAGAGAGAGACCCGCTGCTAACAGGGCTTTGCTGCGCTACTCACAGCAATATGAAGAAGTATTTCCAAATCTGGAGTTTTCACTGTCTATTTCTATATATCCTGTCTGCTCTAAATTTGTATAAGGAGTTCTGATCCAAAGGCAAACAGCCAAAGGTGAAAGAAACAACATTGCTGGCAGTTTGTAACCACTTTGCTTAATTTTCAGATGAAAGTTATCAAGAGATTTTAAGACCACCCTGCACGAAGCAAGAAAGCACTAACATTTCCCCCTCCCACCGTGCAGCCTGCAGTCCAGCAGAATTAGACACACCTCCATTTTTCTGCACAGGCTGATCCTGACACTGGGGTGTCACCCAATGTCTGCTATTAGAAGCCACTATGTTTCAGATGTTTTGGACAAAATCCTCCTCTTATTCTTTGACTTGCACTTTTGTTCCTATTACAATTAAAATGTTCTCTTATATTTTGAGCCAGAAAACTACTTCCAAATTGGACAAAATCCTCCTCTTATTCTTTGGCTTGCACTTTTCTTCCTATTACAATTAAAATGCTCTCTTATACTTTGAGCCAGAAAACTACTTCCAAATATAAGGCAAAGGGGCTGCATTTTTTCCCCAGTTGCTTCCCCATATTTTTTTTTTCAGAAGCAGTATTTTTTTCACTAGCTGGTTGGATAAACTTTTGAAACAGCAAAAACCTGGCCCAGGGTATCAGAAATGCCTTTTGCTGTTCTCTGACCCAAATGCCTACAAGATTGTGTCACAACCTCTGAAAATGAGCACCTGCCCTGTGCAGTACTACTTTGTATGTGATTTTACTGCTAAGAAAGTCTCTAGGGATCACTACAGCCAAAGAGCAAGACACACAAAAACAGCACTCCAGATTGGTGCGGGAACAACAAATGCCCCAGGCTTTTGCCTTGTGAAAAGTGACATGTGTTTGTCCCTATCTTTAATAATGAGCCAGGCTCCATCTTCCTTCTTTAGGGAGTAACAGACACCAGCCCAGTCATATGGCATACATCTGACTAAGGACACACTGTCCCTCATAGAGCATCAAATACAGTCTCTCAGAAAGTCTCTGCTATTCACAAAAATGAAGGAAAACCCTAGAGAGTATCCACAGGCCAGGCAGCTGTATACAGGGCATGTTCGGTGTGCCTACCAAGCACGTTCAGTGAGACCTCAGTAAGCAGACCTCTCAAGGGATGGAGATACATGAGTTCTCATGCCTGCCCCTCGACCCACCTCTCTGGCAGAGGCTGCTGCCAGGCTGCACACTCACCGCAGGACTCATGAGCCTTTTAGAGCTGCTTTACGCTCCTTCTCCAAAGCAATTTATGCTTTAACATTTTCCTGATGTCTGCTGGGCTCTCACATGATCTGGAGAAGAAAAATTTCTCCCTCCCATGTTTTGCAACCAGTAGCAGAAGTGTATAGGCCAGGACCTGCTCTATCATTTATGTCACGGCTGTTTCCCAAGGCCCTGATTCAGATAGCAGCTCTTTTCAGCACACGTATCTCCACAGTATGATTGAACCAAACAAACCTGGAGACAAGCATTTAAATGCTTTGCTAAATTGCAACAAAGCTGATCAGAGATTATGGCAGGGACACGACTTTCACCATACTTAACTAGCTACAAGGATAGGTTTTATTAACTCATGTTTTCTCCCTGGGAAACGAAGAATAAAAAAATATCTCTGATTTAAAGCAGTCTTAGAGTTTGACAACAACCACAGCTTCTTACCTGCTAGCCTGGGAAGTGCTTGACAAATTTGTTATCTAAGCCAGAACACTGGAGGCTGGACCACAGCAGGGAATGTCAGAATGAATACTGCATGGATCTCATCTTGCAAGCTGGATCAATACCCCTTGGAAAGGGGAGAGACCATCTATCTCTTTTGGCACCCAAGGCTACTGTAGGCAGGATCCAACCCCCAGCTACCAACTACTCAGCAGTGTCCAACTTCACTGCTTCAATTCTTCAGCTCTATCACCACCACAGAAACTCCTTACAGTTTTCCCCTTTCTGAGAACTGCTGATCTCTGGGTCCAGCTCACCTGAGGCCCAGCAGGGTTCTAAGCTCCCTGACGAAACTAACACAGTTTTGAAGGGAGAATAAAAGAAATTAACGGTTGCTAGACACAACAGCAGACACCATCCTAGACACCTTCCTTATTTTAACTTCAATGCTGTTTCATACAGCTTCAATCTGACCCTTAGCAGACTGGTGTGTAAAAAAACAAGGGATTTGCTAGGTGTTTGCAGGATTTGTTAGCATTTGTTAGTAAACTAGGTAAGAAACTTACAGATTCTTTCTCTAGCCTGTAACTCTGTAAGAAGCTGTGGAATTCCATCCCTATTTTCCCCCTGTTAAACAGGTAGATGAACTACAAATCCAGGTTTTCACAAGCTCTCACCACTTGGTACTTTTATTCCAACTGTAAAGAGAAGCAAAACTATGCAGTCAGTGCTTCTGAAAACTCCTGTTTATTTTACAAAACTGCCAAGAAAAAAAAGGTCACTTGCCATCCTCACCTCCCTCCAAATCTTGTCACATGCACAAACCGTTGGACCCATTTAAACAGGCTGTTCTCGGCACCTGCCGACTGCCGACTGTGTGAGTCAGCCTCAGCATGCAGAAGCAGTGAACGAAAGAAAGGTACAACCAGGTGCGCCCACAGGGACAAAGACGTAACAAATTACCCAGATATTCATCTTGGTAAATCATCTAGGTAACAAGTAGGCACAGGATCTCCCAAGCCTGGTAGGGTGCAAGATGCTGAAGAGGTCCCAGGGGACCATGTGATCCCTTCCCTTGAAAGGCAACATAGGGGCTGGTTCTTGAAGCAGACTACTGACTTTCTGTACACACTAGCCCATTCAGAAAAACCTGCCAAGAGGGAAAGAAATACACGACGGATATTTTTTATACCTCCTCCATGCACAAAGGAGAAGGAGCCAGAAATGCCTGATGTGAGCTGGTAAACAGCCAAAACCAAAACTGAGTTCAAAGAGTCAGCAGGAATGAACCTGTCTTCTCTAGTCTTTGTTTCCTAGGCTCTCCACCTACACTCAGTTCCACCATGACTTCTGGAGTCATCCTTGGGGGAATGACCATCTGACCATAACAGGAGATGCGCCAGGTGGCTTTTGCTGCCCCCAGGACAGGGATGCACTTGTGCTCTCTGCCACCCTCCACTGCAGCCACTGTCAGAAGAAGCCCTGCCTGGGGACACTCCTCCTTCACCTCCAGCTGGCAGCAGCACAGCTGATCCCAGGCAGCCAAGGAAGTCCCAGTCACACCCTAGGGCAAAGACATGCTCAGCCTTTGCAGCCAGAAGTACTCAGTCGGAAGTTCAGCATCTCTCCCAGTCACTCAGCATCAGCTCATCAGCTCTGTCCCTGGCACCACAGCACACAGTCAGGCACGGTTGTTTATAGGAAGGAGGAAAAGGTAGCAGAACCCTACAAAAATAAAACAGGTAAATGAGGCAACAGATACTAGACCCTGCAGATGTCTGCACGCAGTCCTGATAGGTGTTAATATGCCCATCCTTTGGACCAGTGTCTGTCTCTGTGTCACTGCCTGCTGCCAGCTTTGGATGGGGTGAGACACATTGCTATATACCACTCCCAGTGTGCTGTTTAGGTGATTACCTGAAGGCTGACCCTCCCTCCAGAACTGTTGCCTGCATCCAGATCTACACTACTTCACCGTCTCCTATACGCCATCTTCCCTGAAAATCCAAATCTTGAAATTTTCTCCTGTCCTCATGCACAGATCTGTAACACCTGGTGAGGCGAGGATCAGGGTTCTGATCACTGAGTGCCTGTTAGCTCCTTGCCAGGCTCAAAGCCCACATGCCCCCCATGTCTCATGCATATTCCCCCTTCTGATGTGGATGCAGCAAGGATGCCAGAATAGTACCCCAAGAAGCCTGCAGGTTAGTGCACGGCATGGCATGTCTGCTGACACCACTCTCAATTTCAAATTCCACTGGTTTGTACAACAAACGTCCTTCTAACAAGCTGGCACACATTACTCATAAAACAGCACAGAGCTGTTCAGCAGCATATGGAACTGATGAATGTTGTTTTGGTGTGGGTGGAGATAGGGTTGATAGGAATGTTTTAGGGGGAAGGAAAGAAGATCATTTCACCCAGGGAATTTCAAGTGCGTCACCAACTGGAGGAGAACATTTCTAGGAGAAACTCCTCTGTTAAAAATCTGGTTTGTGTGGAGACAGGGGGGGAGGGGGAGGAGGAGAAAAAAGAAAGGAAAGATTGTACCAGATACATCATCACAAAATAGAAAAGGATGGTTACCTGGGGCTCTTGAGAGCCAAGAAATTAATGCCACACAAGAAATGTGTCCTCTATTAAACTGATCGATGGGGATTGCTAGAAAAGATTTGTTCTGTACTTGCTGGAGTATTTCATCAGTGTTACTGGTAAAGGCAGCATACTGAATTATTATGGGTAAACAGAGGAAAGGCTAGAGAGAAGTGTTTCTTGATAGTGGAGCACCTACACAGCCTATTTCAGAAATCGTTTTATTGGCCCTGTGCATTTGCAGGCAGGACAGGCACAGGCACTCTGCAATTCAGTCCATGGCTGCAGGAAAACAGTCTGTCAGGAGGAGAGACTGCTGAGCACACCGGGTCACACAGACGATTCTAAGGTCCTCTGACTCACCTTGCACACAGCCTGGGTATCCTTTTTGCAGGTTCTCCTGCTGGCCTGAGGCTGTGATACCTGCCTATAACACACAACGAGGACGCATTACCTAGTGCACCCTGCATATGCACGGGTGCATGTGTGTGTGTATGTGCGCACAGAAGTACTACCTGATGTTTTTCAAGATGAAAAGTCCTCAGGCTACCTAGCTTCTTTAACACTGGCAGCAGGCACCATGTTGGTGCTTTGTTCATACTGGCTAGAGTATGAGGATATAAGACACTCTCTAGCTCAGCAAAATAGGCTGAGTCACCTAAGTGCAAAGTATCAGAGTATGTTCCTGAGGCACAAATGGGTTAAATCTGTCTCCTGCCCTGAGTCAGCTGAAGCAGTTGTGGAAATAGGTTTCAAGCATTGTTAATGAGTTTGTATGAGGAGCAGATGAAATATAAGGCAGTCCAGACACAAAGGGGGAAACACACGCACAGAAATATGGAAGAGTACAAGTCTACAAATCAAACCCTGCTTGAGACTGAGGGGATCTACATGGCATCACTGTCCAGAAAGCCCAGCCTAGAACTGAAGACATTCTGTAAGAGGTGATATACAAGCACACACACACACAGACTTAGACTGATAAAAAGACCTTTGCCACACTACACATTGGCAACAACTTCCAGGTCTCTTTCACCAGCACAGCAGTACAGAAAGCTAAAGCTCAAATATAAATCAGTTCTCTAAATCAGTGACATCTTAGCCAAATAGATGGGCAGACAAAGAACAGACGGGGAACAGACATATGGGAAGAACAGGGCTGCCCAAAATCACAAAACCAATCAGTGCCAGAGCTGCTTGTCATCTCGTCAAGTGGGCAGGCATCACTGATGGGCACGCAGGGATCTTCTCAGTCCCTCTGTAACACAGCTTTTACGGGTCTTAGATGTTCCACAGATACAAATGCCTTTGTATGAAATAAGCAAACAGCACTACAAACAAAACCAAAGCTGCAGTATGCTTCCCAACTTACTGAGCTAGGCAGAAGTGGGCATCTTTCACACAGCAGCCTACACTCAGGAGGCAGAAATATGAATCCCACAGAGGGACGAACACAGTGCGTTCATCACTGCAGTAGCTAACTAACTGTACCACATACCATTCCTGGGGGAAAGTCTCTGCCCTGAGGATGTTACATTATGCATACACAGTGGACACAAAGCCTGGCAGAGGGAACAGCAGTTTAAGTGATAAGTGATTCACCCAATGTCAAAAGACCCCAGTTTCCATCATATGCAGAGACTTCTCGTACAGAAATCCTCCCATTGAATACAGTGTGATTATTCCCATGCCTAGGGTGACAGCGATCACAAAATCAGGTTGCAGACTTTACTCTGGCATTTGCTGGAGTAACAGATACTGCATCAGCAACAGCCTGAGAATGATGGCCATGCCATTTCTCTGCCACAACCTCAGCAGTACACCATTTCTTAGTTATGGTTAATAAGGCCCCCAAAACAGAGGTTCCTGAAATGGGCCTGAATAAAATACTTTATTCCTATTTGCGTTATTCTTTGATTAAGACTCTGCAGCTGAGGCACTGAAATACCATACAACCTGTAAGCCAGCAGAGAGTGATCTGCCAGGAACTACTGTGCAGCATTGGGATCTTTTCACCATAGCAGACGAGGTTTCTCTCAGGACAGATAAAAGATTTAGGGAAGGGACAGCACAGGAAGATGCATGCATGTGCCTGCCTGTTTGTATGCACATGGATAAAAGACATGGTTAAATGCCTTTGGATGATGCTCTGAAATATTTCAGCTTCATTGAACACACCTTTACTAATGTTTTTATCTTCTAATCCCAAGGCAGAATTAATTTGCAGCAGGAATGAAATTAGAGGCATATTCAGTCACTGCATAAAGTTCATCCAACCCTTGGAGTCACGGAGCACCTTTGGGGAGGGAGATGGCTATTAAAGCTCTTGCCAGAGCTTCCCGAGTGCCTCTCAGTTACTGAGCAGGAGCAAGGAATGAGGAAAGAGATACTGCATGGAGTGTCAGTTGTTTGCCTAGGAACCGAACAACTGGGCTGGGCAAGGAGATGCTGCACGCAGCCACTGTAGCATCTGGGCATAGCCTGTGCTACTGACTGCTAGCTACAATACACTAATGTATTCCTATAAATGCATAAGTGATGCCTTCCTAATAAATACTTGACAGCAACATTTAATCATGCATGTAATTGAGACAACTAGCACCCACACCTACTAAACCACAGAGCTGCAGAGAAGGAGCAAAAATTATTTTTCTATAGAAAACCATTCCCATTAAACAGCTAATCCCAAGGGCATCACTTGCCAACCCTGGCACCTTTCCCAAGAGCAGAGCTTCGATTAGCATTCCCACTAGCAAGTTTTCACTGTTTACTATTGCACCAAGCTCAGTGACAGGGCATTCCTCTAAGACTCGATCACTATCACACACCAGACCTTTTTCACCTTCAAGTCTCTCCTCAAATCTAGAGATTATTTTCTGACCTGACAGCAATTCTGTGATCACTGCAGATCATCCAGAGCCCTTAATTCCTGCAGAGGGTAACCTTTTCAGTAACAACATCTCCACTCCTAGCCAAGAGAAACACAATGAATACTTAGTTATTTACCTTGCTTTCTTTAGTAGAAAACTCAGAGGAGTTGGAGATTTTCATAGATTTTGACCGATGGGACTGCCGCCAAAGAGATTCTTCTCGTGAGTATTTCACCGAACCTGAGGCTCTCACCCGGACTTTGCTGGTGCTCTGAACACTGTTAACTCCAATCATTTCCAAAAGTGAGTGTGCGGGATAGGGAAGAAGAAAGCTAATGGCACTCCCCAGTCCCCTGCAGAGGAGTTGGGAAAGGTTATGTCTGGAGAGCCCAGGCTCAAGCAATCAGTGTTTGCTTAAAGCGCACTAGGCTGTTTTCTCCAGCATCTTCAGGCACACTGTTTGGAGCCTGCCTGATTGTTCCAGGCATTGCTCACGTCACTGGAGGGGGGGGCGAGAAAAAGAAAACGAAGAGGCTGATTGATAGAAACTCCTCCCCTGCTCCACTCCTCTCTCTAGCATCGACTCTCCCTTCATACACACACAACAGCAAGACGGAAAGAGGTGGAGAGAAAGATCCTGGAACAAATGCTAGCAGATCAAGCAAGAGATTCATTTTCAGCTCACACAGCCACACTTCCCTGCCTGCAACAGCCTGCCATGCTCATTACTGCCTGCAATAACAAAGGACACCATAAAAAGAGTGTTCGATCACCTGCCAGCTACAGGCTTCTGGATGTGAGAAATACCGATGGATTCCCAAAGCACTGGAGAAACGAGTGAAAGCCCACAGCACTATAACAAAGTTCTGGCAAGCCCCAGAGAGATGCCCCAGCATAATTCCACAACTCTCAGCGTTTGCTCTCGCTAGACTGAGTCCTTGGGGTGCCTTCCCAGGGGGCAAGGGGGAGCAAGACAACTTTGACACTAAGAGGGGCTTAGGGGAAAAAGAGATGGCTCTCCCAAGCTCACCAGCACAAACCAGTGGCAAAGCTGCGAGCGAGGAGCTGGGGACCCATCTCCCCCTGTCAGCACCCAGGAAAGCTGTAGCCATAGCCCGCCATGAGCAAACCGCACGCTCTGGCCAGCTGACCCTGTGAGCCATGCTGTTCCCAAGTGGCAATCTGTTCCTCCCCTGCAGGAAACCCACACTGCCCGGTGCTGGGGTGGCTACTGCCCATGGCGCGTGCACGCTGCAGGCACCATCCCAACCCGCATGCGCCCAGCTCCGCAGGCCAGGCACGTTTCCCCCCACGCACGGGGCATGGGGAGGCCGACGCCAATGGCAGGTGGTGCTCTTACCAGGGGTGGATGCACTATATAAGGCAAAAGAGAGATGTTTACCTCAGTGTTGCAAAAGCACCATCATTTCTGGCTCCTGGAGACCCAGAGCACAGCAGACTGTGCATTGCCATGGCAACCTGCTCCGATGAGAGGGAGAGATCTCCGCTCTGCTCAGCACTCAGCACCAGCACGGGGTCCTGGCAGCTGCCAGCACACACCGGGGGCAGGTGGAGCAGCTTGCACCGGGGCAGAAGTGGATGATCCCATCATCCCAAACTCAGAAGAGGCAAACAGCTTGTGCAGAGCAAGCATGAGGAGCTGGAAGGCTGCACAGCACGGGGACCTCACCGCAGGCTAACACCACAGGTTCAGCAGCCTGTCCATGCTGCCAGCCCACCAGGCAGGGCCAGGCCAGCACTCTGGGAGGACACTGGAGCCTCCTGTCCCACTCCCACCACCATGCACATGGACCTGCAAGTGTGTGCATGCGGCCAGGGACGAGGGGCCGCTGCCCTGGCACACCAACGCAAATGTCCTGTGCTGAAACACACTGGGTAGCTGAAAGCTGGGTGAAGGGGCTCTGGCCCCCATGCACGTCCGAGTCCTGTTCAGCGTCAACCAAGCCATGCTGAGGCAGAGATACAGTTTGTTCACTCTATGTCACGTGCAAAACAGCACCCAGGAGGAGATAAGAAGTAGATTAATTGAGTGGGCTTTCCCTCTGGTTACACCTTCTCAAGCATCTTGCAATCACACATTTACATCCTTAGTGGGCAAATGGCTAGACAGTCACATTATGGTCCTAGGTGCATTTTGCTCATAAAAGACACTGCTGCCTCCCCAGTATGCAGCAGCCTTTCAGTCAGCAGTCACCCTGTGCTCGTGTTACCCCCAAGGATGCTACAGGTGTAACCCTTCTCACAGACTGTAATAGGCGTGGACCATGCTGAAGGACAATGGTCAGTGGAACTGGGAACAAGGAGCCTAAATATCAATATAAAAGCTGTTGCTGGGGTGAGAAACTTCTGATTCCCCACAGATCCTGCGTCTGTTCTGCCTGAGGTACATACTTCTTCCCACCTGGCAAACATGCAAAATGCATTTTCATTTCCATGACAGTCAGGACACTTGCCCCCACCTCACACATTAAGATCAAATCCCAAGCATGCTCCAGCTTTTTTACACAAACCTGTCATTGCTAGGGGGTACCTGCAGGAACAGAGGACCCTTTTTCTCTGGCAACAAGCAATTGCATGCTCCAAGTTACTTGTGCCACTTCCCAGAAAAGGTTTTATGTTACTTAACCCATATGAAATTATCCACTGCTAGTGGAAAAGCTTTTCAAAGAAAATAGCTTCTTAGAGGAAATTCTCAGTGCAATCAAACAGCTCCAGAGGAGCTAAGCAGCAGGTCCCGACAGGTGCTATATAAATGGCCACAAATCACTCCCTATCCTAGCAGGCCCCTGCCTAGCAGATTATTCTTGCTCTCAGATTTATAAGGCC
This sequence comes from Falco cherrug, assembly GCF_023634085.1. NCBI lineage: Eukaryota > Metazoa > Chordata > Aves > Falconiformes > Falconidae > Falco > Falco cherrug. The sequence goes on along the minus strand of NC_073720.1, from coordinate 53,162,715 downwards.
ACCTCCCCAAGCACCCTCAACACATTTGAAATAATTATATTCCCTAAATATCACACACAGACCTAGGCCAATGTGAATTACACAGACCAATTTCATTATTAAACACAAGCTAGACTGAATCAGCGCAACATTTCTCTTCTGTTGCCCACAGCGCACTACCATTGCCGCTAAGTGTGCCAGCTCTTCACCTAGCATCCACTGAGCTAAGATTAGGAGATCCTCAGGCAGGACAGGAACAGGTCTGCATTCAGCTGTAACCGAGCAGCAGTCCAAAACGCCAAGGGTGACACGCTGCATCTTGTTCAATTTTATTTTTTCCCCCCCAAAGGAGTATGGAAAACACTTCTCAGCTTACGCGCTCCAAAAGACAGAGCCTCCTGAGATCATGCTTTTGAAGTCTTAAATGTCTTCAGCTCAGGGATTCAGCTCAGATTTCACCAGTGCCCCTGATTTTCATCTGCAAGTGATAATACAGCCCTGTACTCCTGACTGAGCCAGCAGCCCTCTGTACACAGTGACTATCTTCTTCTGGGAAAAGACCACTCTTCAACATTAGAGAAGGCCCACCATTTTAGAAATTAGTATGCACACAGAATTGATTTCTGTCTGTAACTGAGCAACAGGGATTTCTGAGGGAGAAGTGGGTTGTTAACATAAATAGAGGAACAGAAGGGATTTTTTTACAGAGGGGCTGAAATGGCTGTGCAACACCAGAAAAACAAAAGCTGTCCACACCCTGGGGACCCTCCGGGTGTGTCCAGAAGCCATGACCTTCCCCTTGATCAGAGGCCAGCAAAGAGGTGGTGGGAAAGGCGCAGAATGTAGATATTCAGTCAATATTTAGCCTGAACAACCCAGTGACACTACTGGGGTGACTAGAAGGATGGCGAGCCTATTTAGGGTCCCTTCCTACTCTAAGGAGGAAACCATAAACCAGCAGAGGGATTTGAAACCTGGGCCAGAACAAATGCAGGAGGGGAAAACCAGAGTCTCTACTCTTCCTTCCATCTCACCCTTTTAAACCACCCAAAAACTTGTCAGCCTACGGCAGACTACATCACCCACAGGTAGCCATTCCAACTTACTGTGCAATGAGCTCCTTCCCATCTCTTCCTCCCACGGGTCAAGTTTCCCTGGGAGGCCAAATGTACTCAGTCCTTGCTTGGTCCTCCTAACATAATTCAGCAAATCAACAAACACAAGAAGAAAAGCTGTGGAATTCAAAGTGAAATCCAATACTGGCTTTTAGGGACCAAACCCAAGGACCACATTATTGTGTCTGAAGAACTCTGTGTCTTCACACAAAGCCGCACAAATTCATTAGCATCACTTAAGCCTGATCCCAGTGACAAAAATACCAACAAAAGCCAACCAGATATGTAAACACACACACATCGATTACCCAAAATATACACTCAAAAGCCAGTAACATATTGGTGTAGCATAGAAAAGCGGCACTATTTAATGCTGCTATTAAATACTGCTTGTTAAATAAACAACATTACATCTTCCGTAACATTGCTTTCCTTCTTCCTTCATTCTTGGGGCTTTTTTTTCTCCCCAAAAAGGACAGGGAGGGGAAAGTTAATTCTTCTGGATAGGCTACTCATACACGATGGCTACAGAACTAGAGCTTAATAACTGATCAACAGTAAAACTCTTGAACTGACGTTCCTAAGATAATGACTTCTGAGGTGTGCTGACTAGGGGGAGCTGACAATCAACATTAAATCTAAATGTCTCCAGCTACCATCCCTGTAAACAGCAGAAATACTTGAGCAACGACTTCATTTCTACATGCATAAGCAACGAGGTCAACAGGAACCCTAACAGGGTAACAAGAGGTACGGTGGGAGAATGATGGATACTGACAGAAAAATGCAAAATTATTAACCAAAATTACCCACCTACATTTCCCCATGACAGACCCCTATTCTCCACCAACCACAGTACGTTATATACCAGACATTCATGGAGATGCTGGGGTTTATCTCAATCTGAATTTACCAGCAAAAAACATCTGTTGATGTCCTCAAGAAAGAATCTTTTATTTTGTTATGGTTTATATTGTAGTACATACACCTGTACTACAGGCTCTGAAGGAATCTCTGGGGATGACTGATTCTCTTACAATATGGAAAGCAATCCTTACAATGGAAAGCAGTCAAATTACTACAGCCCAGAAAGCTATCCCATGTCAACTAGGCTACTGTAGCTACATAAGCGTGTGCTCTTAGACCACCACAACCAGGAAGCAAAGCACATCAACTCATAGCACCAGGAAAACAGGCATTGCTCCCATGACCCCATGAGTGCAACTCAAGTCTGTATGTTTTACTTTACATGAGAAGCAGGCTAAAAGCGCATTCACAGCCCACTAGCTTATGGTCACAGACACAAAGTTTTAGTACTGACTTTTTACATCAGTAAGAGCCTAAAAGTGAGCAGAGTAACAAAACCATATTGGCTAGTGAAAGACTAAATCGATCCTGGTTTCACTGTACCTCTCTGGGATCCATGCTACACCTTGAGCCAAAAGAAAGCCCTCTAAGGTAAGTGTCTTGCTGAGAATGCTGGGAGAAAATAGGTTTAATGAAGACAAGCTCTTTGGTAACACCAGGGATGCAAAGAAACCATGCCCCCTTCATCCTCATTAGCACTGCAACTGAAAAGATGCCACTACCCATCTCCATTTTCTTCACAGTATCTGAAAACAGCTCTGTGTCACTGACTAGCTGCTGCATTTCCTAGCAAAGCACTACAGCCTCCAGGGGAAAAAGTTTCTCCTCTTGCAATCCTCATTTTAGGAACTATAGTCTACTCTCTATAGAGCTGACAGAAGTTAAGTGAACCAGATAGTAGGCACCAGCTAACACAGGCCACCAATTTCCTTAAGTGAAAGCTGCCAAATGTAGCTACAGAGAACAGGAGCACCTCGAACAGATCCATAAAAGCACTAAAACCCCAAAATTCTCCATGGCTGTGACAGAAACTCACAGGGAGATGAGCCAAGCACTGGTGCAAAGCCACCAACTCTCTCAGATCAGCTGCACACAAGCCCTGCCTCTGTCCCTGCAGTGAGCACATTTAAGAGTCAACAGCACCAAAATAAACCCCTCACCAGCCAGCACTCCTGCAGAGATGTGCATAAAAACAGAAAAACAACCAGCCTTCAATGCTTCCCTCTGATTCAGACAGCAAACACAACAACAACAAAAAGGAAAAGGGGGGAAGAGGGAAAAGGGGAGGGGGAAGAGGCGAAGGAATCAAGGTTGCTCAGAACCACACAGGTTTCACATGGGTGTCACCTGCACTTGCAAGCATTGCACCATGGAAAGAGCAACTTCAGGGGGGGAAACAGGTATGACCTCTAACATTGCTTTGCTCCACTAATGCACGTATCTATGGAGTGATGTTCAGCTGTCTTGCCCGCAAAACAAAATAAATCCTTCCTAAGCCTCATGACTCCTGCCAGAAACCATCTGACAGCAGGGGAGAAAATGGGTGGCTTGGATTTGCCCCATGTTTGTACCAGGATCTTACAAATACTTCGTCACCCAAGGAAGCAGGGCCTCAGAAAGAAATTAAATGTTCCATTTAACATCATGGGGGGGTGGGGGTGGTTAATAAAATTTTAAGGAGCAACCTAGCGCTCTTGCTTGAAAGAAAACAGTGTAATTGGGTCAGAAAGACTACAGTCCGATAGCATTTGAAAAGTGTGGTGACAAACAGAAGGAAGAAATACCAAAGTTTTATACAGCAATAATTCTAAAATGGGTGAAAGTAATGTTTTCTCCTCTTCTCTTTTTTTTTTTTTTTTTTTTTTAAATATGGTATAAATTATATTCCTACTCCTCCTTCCCTTGAGTTGCAGCACAGAACTTAAATTTCAAGCAGATCAGTGGGTGGAAGATCAAAGAATGTTTTTCAGAATTTGTTTTCTACCTACATGGAGGTGGGAGTAATATGTCATAGGGACCAAAATGTATGTGTGACATTGTATTAGAGATTTCCCAACTCGAAAAGAGCCCAAAATTCCTCATTTAAAGTGGCAAAGCACATCATTCCTGGAGACTACCAGTCTGTATCCTCCACACTGACAGCACAAGAAATGGGAAGCTCTGAACAATGACATTCATCCTCAGGAGCCGCTACTAAGCATTTCTGTCAAACCAGGGGAAAACTGACAGCCTTGGCTATCTGACAGACTGAAGCAGCCAAACATCAAATGATTCACTTGCCTGATCAACCCGGACGAGACACAACTGAGACCTTGCCTCCACAGATGAAAATTAACCCCCTAAACATTCATTAGGAGGCTGGTATTGAGCCACGTAATTGCAGCTAGTAGTAATGGAAATTCTTAGCTTACCCTGCTTGGGTTTCACTCCTTGCTGACACAAAAGCCTGGTGGGCTAGGTGAGATCTTTTGAATAACAATCAGAAAGCAAAGAGATGAAAGGTTGGGGGAGCAAAAATAATTCAGAGAAATAGAGATCATGAAAGCAGAAAAGCCCATCCTGAAACGCCTGCCTCCTATCAAAATAAGCAATCCCTAGTACCACCCCTAGACCACACAGAGGAATCCTTATTCCTGGATCACCATCATAAAATTTTATGTGTTAAGCCTTTCCTGAAGTTCTGCTTTGCCCGCTCAGGGACAGAGAGTTTGTGGAAAGCACTAGATTTTTCCTATTATCTTACATTGCTTTCCTCAAGACAGTATCTGGACTTATTTCACTTGAGAGAAGTGCATAGATTTTGGGGTTTTCTCTTTATATGCATTGAAGCAAGTTCTGGAACTCAAAAAGAAAATGCATTTGCATATCAACGGGACAGGGGGATGTCAGGATCTCCGTTATTCATGGGACCCAAAGCAATGCATGCACCATCATAACCTGGTTTAATGCACAGCTCTGCACAGGCATGCTTTAACTGGTTATTACTCTTACACAAGACAAATGACAACACCCCAAAAAAATCACAAGCTGAAGAAACAAAGATTATCGCAGCAAGAAGGTCCTCGCTGAGGACGGAGGGGAGTGAAGACAAGCCAGGTGTTCCCTTCAGTCACTACAACTCTGTGGGTCTTTGGAGAGTAAAAGTATGCTTTTGCAAACAACTGTTTGAGACAAGGATTAATGGTTTTATCCTGCATTCCCTGACTTTTATACTGCCAGATTGGACTCTGTTGTCTCCTAGCAGCTGAAAGGGGTCTTCAGCAATCTTTCATTTCAAACAGATAAGAAATGGCTGCCCTAGAAACATTATCCCAACAGATATATTTTTAACAGGAAAACTTCATGTTGGGGAGAAACAAGGAGGCAATCTCTCTAACCAAGCAGAGCTCTGGCTTTTTTAGCAGAGCAGAGACACTTGGTCCCCTCTGACCCCTCTCTGTGCCCACTGCAGCAGGGCGCTCCAGCAGTCAGTGCTGTCCTCTTGGGGCTCTTCTGGCATGCTGCCACGCGCCCCCATCTCCTCGATTTCATCACGCTCCCGTCTCCATTCAGCAGTGGCAGGAAGGTGGGAATTCCCTGCTGAAGAACCTTGGCCATGAAATGAAAGTAGTGCAGAGACTGCAGATGAGAGCAATTAGGGTGTACACAGCAGTCTGATTAGTGTGATTTCCTCCGTGTAAATGGAGGGGAGGTGGGGGGACTTAGCCACCCTTCTCTCTGCTAAATACCTGAAATTGGAATGGATGAAGTAAGATGCCAGTAATTCTCTTTAAATTGAGTGTTTGCTTTGGAGGGCTTTTAAAGGAAAAAAAAGAAAAAGGGGAAAAAGGGGGGGGTGTTGAAAAAAGGGGGGAAGGGGGAACGGAAAAAAGGGGGAAAAGGGGAGAAAAGGGGGAAAAAAGAGAGAGGTGGCAGAAAAAGTTGGGGGAAAAAAATTAAGTCCTTAATTAAAGTGCAGGGAACTGACAGCAAAATGAGATAAACCCTACCTTGCAGCTTATATAGGAAATTGCATATCCCAGCAATCCTGATCAAGAATTCAGATCATTTAGGATATTAAGGAAGACTGGTTCTTCAGAAGAGTTCAGCACCAGCAGCTCACGCTTGATTTGGTCACTTCATTAACAGTGTTTCTCCAGGAGATAAAGCCTAGCCAAAACACAACCTTTGAGTAAAAGCAGATCTTTTACACAGGACTGGCACCTTACCTCCATCACAAGCCCCTGCTGGGATGGCTCTAGCCAAGTCCCCATAGAGCATCCCAGGTCCCTCAGCATGACGGGAAAGCTCCCTGACAGCACAACCTCCATCAGCAGCCCCTGCTGCGATGGCTCTAGCCAAGTCCCCGCACAGCATCTCAGATCCCTCAGCATGACGGAGCAGCTGACAACACGATGGGTCAGCAAAGAGCTACCACCTCCTGCCAGAAGACACACAGCCAGGTACAACCCCCACACATCCAGTGTTCATGTCATGGGGCAGCACAGCCACCAGAGTCAGCCCACATCAGGGGCTGGGTGATGCCCTTGCTCCATGAATGAGGCACCTTGGACACAGCAGATGCAGGGGACACTTACTTATGCATGACAATGTGGGTAGGCGGCACTTAGCACACAGACTAATGACACAGCACCCTTCCCGGGACGGTGCCTAACAAAAACAGGGATCCATTTCCTCAGAGGTGATGACTCTTTGCAGGCTCTCTGTGTGCTTGGGCAGACATTTTCTCTCCTTGCAAAGAAAGGCCTCACCGCTGCCACCTTGCTGGAGCGGAGTCTTACACACTTTGCACAAGGTGACAAGAGGAAGACACAGTGGCCAGAGCTGTACCAGCACCTCATTAGTGGGGATGGTACCACCTGCAGGAAGCGAAGCGAGTGTGCATGGCCAAAATCAGGCTCTTCCCCAGCCAATTCCCTCCTCATTCCAGACAATCCCGTGAAGCCCAGCTTTGAAGAAGGCTATGGCCACATAATGCAAACCCAGGGTATCATGAGTGAAGATGGTATCACTGCACCAGATTAAAGCCAGGGTAAGCACGGGAGGAAGGAACCAGCCTGCAGATCAGCCACTCCTGCGCTGTAGCCATGAGGTTACTGACATTGCTCCAGACTGATTTCATTTCCCTTCCAAGTAGGAAGACCCTAGCCATGGCCTCCCTTTCTACAGGAATAAATGAACAATGGTCTGATCACAAAACTCTTAGGGTAAAAACCCACAGGTTGGACTGAGTAACTGTTTCTGATGTGTTTGGTTCTCTGATTCATGGTGGTGCTGTACCTCTCCTCCAGCTTCCCTCAGTGTCCACAGCAGCATCTGCAGCAGCTAATCTGGGATGTCAGATACATATGCTCTGAGGAGATTAGTGCTGCAGTTGGGTCCCTTTGTCTCTCTCAGTCCTGGTAAACCTGTCACTTGTCTCCACTTGTAAATGCTGGTTAACTGTGTGATTCACCATCAGTCTTAGGAGCGAGCATCAAGCCGATCTACAGCAGAGTACTGCTGCACTAACTAGAACAGGGGCAGTCCCAGCTCTTAGTATTTAGCACTCTTTTTGGGGCTTCAGCTCACCAGGACGAAGGGACCTTTGCTACAGGAAAGTATAAGATCAAAACTGAAATTCAGGTTCACCTTTGCCTGATCACAGCTCGACACAATATAAAATTACTTGTGTGCTTGGATGAGACAGCTCAGAGTCAAAGGACAGGAGTTTCAAAGAGTCTTATTGCTTTTGAAAAATTTCACTTCCAATAACCTTAATTTGCCTGGATTTGACAGACCTGACTCACCTTCTACACCAGCCAGGTCCACAGAAATAGATGCTTCTGATTTACACCAGAGAAGAGAATCACAGCTTGGGATGCTGGTTCTCATTTACAAGGATTTGCCCCAGCTTGAAGGCATACAGGAACCCTGCAGTACGTATAAACTACCACTCTCAGGTCGTCATGCGCTGACAGTACGTAACTGGAAATCAGGCTACTGTCTCCGCATCTAGCCTTTACTAGCAGCCAACAGCAGATTAATGGGATGCGTGACAGACAGTCAAACTGGAGCCAAGATGGAATAAAAGGGAACGTACATATATCTGCCTGCCTAGCAGAGTACTGAATGTGTGCATGTTGCAAGCAGATCCCATGGGGACAACCATGCTTTTAATCACAGTTTGTCATATTTACCCTTATGGGTCCCAACTTTAAAAGCAAACTCAGATCTGACAAAAGGAATGAGGAAGAAAAAGAGATGAATCTTTGTGCAGACAGGTGTACAAAAGCAAAACTCTTTTCAGTGTTAATGAACAGAAAGACACAAGGCCAGCAAGATCATATTAGCATTTCTCATTTCCATCTCTAGCTAGAGTAAAATCTCTGCTCTCAAGAATCATGTCCTGAAGGCCTTACAGTGTTTACCAAAGTATCCTTATTGTTAGGAAAAAAAATAATTAAAAAAAGAGATGACTCCATTGTGGGACTGGAGAGTCGCAATTTTTTACAAAAAATCACACAGAAGACAGAAGTGTCCCTGCTCAGGTGCTGATGCCTGCCCCTTGAAGGCCTGTTTTCCTATCCAGACAAAACAAATGCTAAAGGCTGCACTCTGTGCTCAGTAGCACTAAGGGCGACGGGATTGATTGAAGGCAGCATTTGATTTCTGCCTGTCAGCTGACTGTCCTGGATAGCCCAAGCAGCATTTGCATGCCTGGCTCTCTGATCTGGCTCCACAGTAAAAGCTGCACAGAGCTTCCCAAGCCCTGGGTGAACACTACCTGCAAAGATGTAAACACTTGGTAAGATCTCCCCCCTCTTCCTTCCCCTCCAGCACCACTCAGTTTTGTTACAGGGCTTGGCAGAGTTGCAGAGCTTCATGCAGGGGTGCAGCAGAGCCATGAGAGGAACTCAGAAAGAATGGAGAGGCAGAAAAGCCCACTTGCTTCCCCACGGGTCTGCATTAGCCACCAGTGGGTGCGCCGGACCTTGCTCCCACGGGGGCATGCTGCCACCCTGTGGAATCCATCCTTCCTCTCCCAGGCGGCTGGGGAAGGATGCCGGGAGATGGTTTGCAGCCTCACGATGCTCATTAGCTACACTGCTAATGCACCAGCAAGCCATATGCACTTTGGCGATGTGTTGAAGCAGGGCTCTGTGAATTTAATTTATTGAGACTAATGCAAATTTAATTTCTGCTAAGTCTTTGTAATCACATATCTAGTGGCAGGGTGGCTGCTGTGGACGCAGCAATGTAGCTACTGACATGCTACTGAAATGCACAATTACTGTCACTCACTCCACTAATGAATTAAAACAACAAGGGGCAGATCATCAGCAAATCTTCAGACAAGCTAGATGACAGACTGAGGCTGGGTGCCACCTCTGTCCCCAGGACATCAGGGCAGCACGCAGAAAAGGGCAGAAAGCCTCAAACAAGGAGAGACACAGACACTGGGTTCCTTCCATCCTGCTACATCCAAAAAATCCTGAGCCCCAGTCCTTGCTTCGGGTGGGCTCGCAAAGAGCCAGGCAGCCTTAGCATTAGCAGGTCAGCACTGAACACCAAGATACACCCTGGCTGCGTAATTCTGTCAGCAGGAAAATAAACAGCAGGTGAGCACCAGTGGAAGTCTCTCATCTCTCAAAAAGGTTATTTAAACACAGTCTAGAGACCTATTTATTCAATAAGGGCTGTAATTAGCCTGCAAATTAATCTCAACACATGTCTGTCTCTATGGCAGACTGAGAGATAAGATTCCTTGGGAAAAAAATTTAAGTGTTGCTGCTGAAGATAAAAGATTCTTTATCCAGATTTAAAAAATAAAGATATTAAATCTACAAACAAGGGGTTGAGTTTATATTCCTAACTCCTTAGTAAGAACTGAGGTAGCAGGGTCCAACAAAAAGGTCCCCAAAGAGGCTGGAGAAACTGAAGAAACTATCAATACTAGAAAACAAAGTCTGCTACTTTTAACTATGCAGGTCCACCCACATTTCGCAACGGGCCTGAAACAAAACCTCCAGAAGAGATGGCAATTCTTCTTATTTACTTCAGTAGGCTTTGGGTCAGCTCTCAGATGCAGCAACCTCTCGTTTTTATTTCCATTACAAAAAAAATAATAAATTATGAACGCTAGTGTATGCGCTCCTCTCTTCATTCAAACAGATTGCTGTTTCATGCCAGCGATCAGACAAAAGAGAAATGAAACATTCTCATTATTCTTCACAATGAAACAAGATTTGTCCTGCTCAGCCTCCCTCCCTGTTCTTCAGATTTAACTCCTGGCACAAACTTAATGAAAAAACCTGAAGCAAAGCAGCCTGTGCCAGACAACACATTCTAATCTGAAATTGCATCTCCTGCTCTAATGTGAAAACCCCAAAGCACCTTTGATGAGAAGACACACACACCTTCCAGATAAGCAGAGCACAGGATTAGCCCTTCAACAGCCAGAACCAACTGGCTGTTTCTGTCCATTGTAACCAGGAGACAGCACTCTGGGAGGGCATGACTGGATGAGCTTACAAAACGACAGCTCTGGAGCTGACCCTACTAGAGTTCAGTCTTGCCTCTCCATGCTGCAGAGAGAATTGATCACAGTCAAGTGAAGGCAAGAGGGACAACCACAGAATAAACACTGCATATTATATACATTCTGGAAAGAGAAACGTGCCCATTGCTTGTCATGTTTGACAATTAAGATTCAGGAAATGGAAGCAAGGTGTTTTGGTTTGAACCATCTCTCGCTAAAAACGAAACCCACGTTCTGCAGTTCACTTCTTACCTTCAACAGTCCTTTTGGGAAGTCTTTGCCGTCGTTCATCCCCTGGAGGTTAGCAATGAACTCTTGGCAGGTCATCTTTTTCCCAATGTTCTGGAAGGGATGGCAGAGAAACACAGCATCATGTTCATGCTGTTTTCCAAAATTACATAAATAAGGAACATCAGACGAATTGCATGTCCTTGCCCTCCTTTAAGTCCAAGGCAGACAGCACTAAGAAGGCATTGTCAAGATTACTCAGAGACAAGCATCCTTGTGTGAACGTAGTCAGGACAGGGAAAGTGCATTTGGACCCCAAGTCCCACACAGCCACCTGAAAAGAAAAACAGCTAAATACTAGAGGTAATGAAGAGGGTGATGATGTAGCTCCCTGGCATATGCATGGCGACTTACACTCCCACGTCTCCAGAGGCTCTACCAGTCTCTGATGGAAAAGCTCTACTTGATCCTGCTGTGGACCATCAGGCAACAGCCAACTAAGTCCCTTTCCAGACATTTCCCTTATGATTTCCAATGCTCCCTTCCAGCAGCAACTGCCTTGAATTGGAGTAAAATGCCCAGGAGCAAGTATTACCTTTTCTGATTCATGGGCTGAGGCTGCCTTGACATTTCCATAGGATTGCTCTCTTTTCTCACTTTCTGTCTAATTCTCAGACTGCAAGTTGCCCAACTGAGCCACAAACAGGAAAGGAATGGCTATGTTCATGCAGGACCTTAACTGCTCCATTTGTAAGATTGAGGCTGCCCTAAACTGCTCTTGGATCCCAGTCCTCATCACCCCTCAGAGAAGGTGTCTGTACTCCGTCCCCCAGGTGTCCTAGGTGCTAGAAGCCCCACGCTTGGCATGTGGGAAGCCTTGTGAGCAGGCAGCAATGACAACACAGCTGGTGAAAAAGGAGCCCAGACAGATCTGCAGAAAGGGAAGCAGCATGGGATGAGCTATGAAACAGGGTAAAAGTAGAAGGGAAACAGGGCCCTGTGATGACCATGGTATCTTCGGGGATGCCACTGCTGCCAGTGAGAAGGGGATGAAGATGACTTCTCCATGGTCAGGATATGCTTTGGCTGCAGAAATACAGCAGAAGAGCTTTGTGTGCAGACAGTGACTTCAGTTAGCAAGAGCCAAATTAACACAGGAGTGGAGCCCTTCTTAGGGCACCAGTCAGTAATACAGGTCATTCAATGTTACAGTTGCATGACAGCTTGGACTGCAAATCCACTACTTCCTTTCCATAATGTGTGATGAGGGAGAGATGGAATACCAGCAAACCTTGACCGTCAGCCTCATCTAGCTACAAAGGAAGATCCCACAGCCTCTGGCCAGCACAGACGAGCTGAAAGAAGGCAGGAAGGAATGCTGGAATGATGCAGTGCTTCCCACATCAGAAAGGCTCCTGACAGCAACAGTCTAGCTGTAACCCTGGCTCTCTGGTTGCTAAGCTTGCAGCACGTAGCTCATAATTTCGTCTTTGGGTGCAGGCTGGAACTGTTGTAGTAGACTTGCAAATGCTTTCTTTCCTCCCTGTGACAGACTGCAGCCTGCTTCTGTTTGTTTCCTCCGCGCAGCAGTCTGCAGTTTCCCCACGCTGACCGAAACCAACAGCAGTGTGGCTCATTTCACCCACTGAGATAACTGGTATTGCAGAGGAATGCCTGTTTTGCTCCAGGACCGAAACTACCTCTTCACACAGTGTCACACAGGTTCTAGAAGATGTACCTGGCAGTCTAGAGATAGCTTACAGTCTCTAGCATCTAGGTGATGACCTCCCTGCAGAGAAGCGAGCATGCATCTCCAAGACACAGCTAGCAAAAAATGATTTAGCTACAAATAGAATGAAATGTGGCAAGACAGGGATAAATAAAGGGATAAGTAAGAATTCATCTACAAGAGTTAAGGGAAAGTGTGAACTGAAGGCAGAGCAGCTGCATGACTGCCCTACAAGCAGTTGAGCTTATTGTGAAATAGAAGTGTCTACACTTATGATCAGTATGTCAGCAACAAATGGAGCTCAGTGTAGACAAGCCCTGTGACTCAACTGCTTCCTGCTGTAGCAGAATCACGGCCAGAGCATTGTTAGGAAACAGGCAGTTAGTATATATCTGCAAGGAGTTGCATTCCAAGTAAAAAACGCTCAACTTACCACCTATGTGGAAAAATGCAAAACAATAAGACCACCTCCAAAATTGCAGGAAATCAGAGGCAGGGGAAGAGGGGGAGAGAGAGAGAGGAGATACTTGTAGAAGTCTGACAAAAGTTACAGCTGTGTACATGTAACACCACACTAATGACTGCCAGTAGGATACCCCTCCAAAGTTACACACTGCAACAGCCAGGGTCATCCTAGCTTCGGATGTAAACCGTCAACAGCAGTGATGGGTCAGAGCCAGATCGTTTACTCCAGTACCTAATGAAGACAGTAGGGCCCACTGAAGCACGGCAGGGAGCAACAGGAGATGCTGTCAGTCTGATGCAGAACCATTTAGTCTCCCTCCCTGGACTGCAAGGCCAGGCAGGTTGCAGAGCAGGTGCCCCAGGCGGCTCATCATTCTGGGGAGTGGGGTACCTGTGCAGTCTCAGGTATGCTCAAGAGAAATGGCGTATACTAAGAGGCGCACTGAGGCATGTTCCTGTACCTCTGCTCACCCTGTCATGCGAGTGACACACTCCTCAGTCAGGGAAGGCTCTGCCTTCAGATAAGAAAATTTTTTGCAACTCCCTTTCCCCTGCTGCTTCTACAATTTTCAGATGAAGTCATTCAATTAATGGGAGATGGGCATCAAAACCCCTGGGGAAGCACACACAAGACTTGGCACCATTACCTGCACCCACTACAGAGCTGCACCCACAGGGGCTAAGCAGCCCTTGGAAACAAACCCAGGGTACCTCCGCCTTCTACTGCACCACCCCTGCTGTGTAAGAGCTGCCAGATGGGGCTCTCCTGCAAGAGCTGTTGGCAGTGTAGTGCAGGGTCTCAGCCAGACAGAAGCCCCAAAGCCACCTGGCTGAAGCCACTGCAAGCTATCATGCCATGCTCCCTGTGTTTTCCTCTCTCAACCCTGGTGCCAGGAACCTGCAAACTATCATGCCCATGCTCCCTGTTTTCCTCTCTCCACCCTGGTGCCAGGAACCAGGAAGCCTCCAGTCAGCATGGGAATACCATGCATTGCAGGCATATTGCAGCATGGGTGCTGAAATATACATCCTGGGGCTGCTGGCACTCTGTACTAGTGTGTCCTAAGAGACCTCAAACTGGAATACTACTTCCCCCAGGGCAGGCTGTGGGGAGAGATGTGCAGTGGCGAAACAAGAGGGCTCTCCCTCAGAGCCCCTACACCCTTCCGCTCTCTTGGCTCTGGGCGCAACTGTCATTACCCTGGCTCAGCAGAACTCTGGTTCCGCCAGTTCTCCCCCCCTGCAAATGGATGCCTGCAAACATCACTTTCCCCATGTGACCTTCCCAGCACCTCTTCACCTCCCTTCTTTCTTCTGCCTTCCCAAATGTTTGTACATACTGGTAAGGGGAAGTCAATCCCAACCACAGCTTCCTGGCCAGGGCCAGCTGCTGTAACCAGGGAAAGATGAGAAGCACACCAGAAGTACAGGGGCCTGAGGACAAGAAGCATCCTCGTACATTACGGCAAAGCCAGGCACAATGCCAGCTTACACATGACTGGCCTGGGCATGCTGGAAAGCCCTGCCCAGGACAACAACCTCGGAGTGCAGTCTTCTCACTGTTTACTGTCTGCAAGGGTGCTTTAGGAACAGGCGACCAGCAAGGGGACTCTGCTGCCAGAACACACCCCACACCCCCACACCCTACACCCCGCTCCAAGCATAGTGTCGATGGGAGCAGTCTACACAAAGCTGTGCATACTCACGTGGCCGTGGAGGTCTGTGTTCAGCAGCATCATAGCACATGTGAGACAGTGAACTCCATCTGCAGAAAGAGACATAACCAGTCACATGCAGACCCAGGACTGGACCGTTAAAACCAGCCAAAACCAAGCCTCATAGCCTAAATGAGTCCGTTCCCTTAACGAGAATCTGCTTTATCAAGAAATACACATAATTAATGTGAGGTCATCCCACAGCTGCCAAGCCAAAACAGCCTTTCTTTCATCTTTTAATGCCTGTCAAAACTATCTTGCAGCACCCATGGATGAGGAAAACGAGACAGGAAACCACCCTGTCACCCTTTGCCTGCTAATACCACTACCACAGGCTGAATCCACTCACTCTTCTTCATTTATTTCAGGGCAGAAAGGGAAAAGTAAAATATACCCATTTGTGTGTGTACAGTGGATACAACACAGTATCATGTTTTCCTCCTCCTCTGGCTCCCTCTTCATTCAGGACACAGACTAAATTTTGGAGAACTTGTCAGCTATTTACACTGCTTTGGCTTTGCACTGGGTAGAGTGCTGCACCCATTTCTAATGTGATCCTTTACCAAAGGCCCTCAACAATGAGCCAGAAGAGACAGATTGTATCTCTAGCTCCATCCCTGCAGTCATTGTGGCAGACTTCAGAAAGTCAGTGCAGACTGTCATTTGCAACAGTGGACACCAATTTCATCATCCTCATCTTCCAGGCACCCCTTTTAAACACCCTTTTAGAACCCTGGGTAACATCTGCAGCACTCGCTTTAACCTAAATGCTTACTCAGGCTCAAAAATGGCAACGTCCCTCCTGCACCATGGACTAGAGTAAGGCTATCACATCAACATGCAAGTCATTATTTCAGTCTGGACATAAGACACCTATTCTACCTTCCTGCTTGTGATGTCCTGAAATAAGAAAGGCATTACGAAAAGGACAGAGGTAGTATGGGAGCAGATTCTGTCTTACTGCTACCTATTCCCCTCCCCAGCATGCCTGCCAGTAAAGCCAAACAGGTCCAGCAAACTGGAAAACTACCACCTCCCTGCAATGGGCACAGGCCACAAAGCAAGCGCTAAGGAAGTGGCAATACCTTCAAGCATAGCAGCTCCTTCTCACTTACACTTGAGACTAAAGCACAGCTTAGCCCCCGCTTATTTTCTTTCTTGTCTCTTCCTTTTCCCAGTGTGTTATCAGCCTGCGCTGCAATCCCAGGGCCACGTGCCTCTGCCGGCGTGGCTGGCTGAATGCAGCAGCTCTGCCAGCAGACAGTTTGTCCTCTTCTCCAGTGCCAGCTTTCACAGGTTTGATCTGTGCACTTGTTTGTTTCCCCCATCCATTTCCAAAATGACTGAAAATATTGGCAGGGAGGCAGCACTCTGACTGATGTTAGCTAGTCAAAATGAAACCATGCCAGGGTCTGGATACAGCACCCAAAATTCACCCCCACAACTGGCAAGAACTGGCATGCCTGCTGCCAGTGCATAAAAACACACAAGCACTGAATGGAGCACAGAAACCACACAGCTCCTCTTCCATGTGAGGTGAGACCGATTGTCATCCACGTGTAGCTAGAGTACGGGTACCCACACACAGAGGAAAGCCAGCAAGACCAGAAACCACAACTGAGGACATTAAACATTCAAATCTGGAAATGCTGCAACTGAGGATTTACACTGAAGAAGGCTAAACACCTTTCCCGATGGGATAAATACAGATTTTTCTCTGCCTTACCACAATTACGTGTGGAGAACGTGGGGAGTTTCAATACTCACCACAGGCAGTCTCTAAAGTGTGGCACAGCAAATACACACCTTCAGTTCCCAGGCACACACCATACATGCTGTTGAAGGTGAGAATGAAGGAAGAGGGAGCTAACCAAAGACCTTCCTATCAGGAACAAAGTTACCTTGAGAAGAAATGGTGTTTGGGTTGCACTGGTAGTATCTGCTGGAGAAGTGGATTAAAACTCTCTCTCGTTCCTGAGTTTCTCCGATCAGTGAAAAGGCTTTAAAGAAGCTCCTAAAAGAAGAGCACAAAAAAGGTGAAATTAAAGTAATAAATCTCTTTTTGCCTCACACAGCACACAGAGCAAAGAACACTTCACAGCAAGTTATATGTAAGTGCACAGCAGACACCTGAAGCATTTCTAGGAAAATGGGCTATTATCCCATGTGCAGTTAATCCCAACATTATAGTAAATGAAGCAGGAGTTAAATTACCAGTGGTCTCAGCCATGGAACATACAAACTAATAAGCAATTACACCATTTGAAAGAACTGTTCTTATTTTTAGTACTTGTCTTTTGTTTGGGAAAGGAACTGAAGCAGGTGTTGTTTATGCAAGACAGACATCCAGGGCATTCTCTGTCCTTTTCTAATTGTCTGTCACTCCTGCACTTTTTAACTTTAGACTCATTAGTATTCCCATCCAAATCCGAGGAGCTACTCCAGGTGGTGAAGTCAAGCAGGTGCACTGCAGACTCAGAGCCTACACCAAATGTGCAGTCCTCCTTCTGGCGGGTCACCTAGCAGCGTGGCCAGGACCAAACCAGTCACCTTGCAGAAGACACTGTTAATACCTGACCCGCAGAAAACATCTGGGGAAGAGGGCCCAAGAGTTGCACCATGTTCCACTGCGCTTTAACAGCAGGAGGAGCAATCTGGCCCTCTTGGGTTCCTGCTCAAGACATTCCACGGCACAGGGCTGGCGCACACCTAGCAAGCCTGTGCAAGGCAGTGGGACAGCACACACATCTTCCAGTCATCATCCGACACTTAATGACCCCGCCTTTTAACCATGTCACTATTCTTCCTGGTAGAAAAACTTGCCTCGCAGCGAAAGAAGAGCTTCTGCACTTTCCAGCATCCCCACATCCTGGAGCCAAGAGATGACCTCAGCAGTATCAGCCTACACTAATTTGTCAGGATGCTTCTAAGAAAAGCCTGAAAACACAAACCTTCTATGTCCAAAGCAAGACAGCATACAAAATTATTGCCTAATAGACAATTTTAAAATATCCCATGAGACTGAAACCAACACCAGATCTGAATGGAATATGTTGCTGGAACATTCACGTCTGTCTAGTCTGCTGGAATAAACATTAATTTTTTTCTCTTTGAGATAAGTTCAGAGATGGGCTATACTTGCAATGACCTTGCATCTATACAGATTGTGATCTGCCTGGTAGTAACTTAATTTCACATATCATGTATTGCAAATAACACAATTCACAGGTAGATACAACCGAGTCTTCGCAGGGCTGCTCCTTCCTTCTCATCTCATGCCCCCATGGGATATTTTGACAACTAGCCATCTTTCCTGCTCCTCTATCTTGGGCTGTTTCCAGTGACCCCCGCTCCGCCCACACCAGGCACCACCAACCTACACCCTTTCCTCCTCTTCAGCACCTTTACACCCGTGGAAGCTGCCTCAGAGAGGCAACTGATGGAACAACATTTGGTAAATAAACAAGGCAGGTTCCTCTCTCTCAGACCACAGTGCTGCAGCCAAGGGCCACAGGCACAAGTTTCTGCCCACGAGGACCAGGATGGACTCTGAGATAGGTTGGAGCAGTGGTCCCACCTCCTTCCCTCCTGCAGCCCTGTGGTCGACGCAAGACATGCACTTGGAAGATGAATGGGCGATGCAGGTCCAGGGTGTGGACGCTGAGCGAGACAACAACAGAAGAACCCTCCCCATGTCCCAGGCTTGCCACTGACAGTGATACTGCGCAATGGCCTCCCGCAGCCTGGGCGTAGTGCAGATCTGATCTGCCACCACCAACTCTAAAATGCTTAACAAACCACAACCTGTCAGTGAGCCAGCAGCAACAGGATGGTTACCTCTCACTCTCTGCAAGCATGAGGCAGCATGCCTCGGGCCCCCAGGCTTCGGGACACTGCTCTGTCCTCGGCCTCTGTTGCATGCTCAGGGCATGCAGCTGGCAGTCACTGCAGCTACTCCTGAAAGCTCAGCAAACCCCTGGCATGTCTGAGTCCCACAGAAGCCAGGGCATATTTTAGAGAAGGTCATGACTATTAATATTAACAGGAGATCTACCGGGAGCAGAGACCTCCTAAATATGTGCCACAAAGCAATTAGGTGTTGGATTTCACAATTTAAAAGACAGGTATATTTAGCATCATGCTTCAGGGCTGCTAAAACCTGGATCAAGCAGCAGACCTCCCACCACCCCAGCTGCTCCCGCCCTGCACAGAGCGGGTGCTCAGGCTCAGCCCCACTCCCTGTGCCACAGGAGTGGGTGGTTCGCTCTTCTGCGGGCACATTTCCCTTCCACACCTTCGCCAGGCAGGGATTTGGGATTTCCTTGGGGTCTGCCACAGTTTCCTGGAGTCATTCCCCTGGAAATGCATTTGCAAGGGGACTGGCAAGTGCCTGCAGACCTCCTGGTTTAGTAACACGAGAAAGAAAACAACAACCCACTTGAGTAACCTCAGCTAGGTGACTTAAACTCACTTTAAATCCCCCAACATCAGCAACCACTGCTACACAAACCTGGTGTTTTGCCTTCTAAGAAAAAAACATACCGAAAACAGACATTGTTGAGGACTCATTCCAGTGTAAAAAGGAAAGAAAATTGAAGGGTTGGGTTTTAAAACACCCATGCTGGCAGCTACCAAACTCTCCACAGCATTTTCCACGTAGAAGCTTTTGCTGTTCTGCACATTTTTGGGTGCCTCAAGAGTGACACAGTGAGGGGGGGGCTGCTGAGCCACGGCAAACCCTCGCCCTGGCTTTGTGTGCTGCAGCAGGCAGAGCAAGCTCCAAAAGGCACTACCCAAAAAGTCTGTGCAGCTCACCTGTGAGCAACACCTTCATTCCCCAGCAGCACCTGCCAGACTACAAGTCTCCCGTTTATCAAGTGACCAGCCGTTTTTCTCCACCTCCTCTGCACCTCCTCTAAGGAAGTCCACCCACAGACCGCCCTTTCCAGGAAAGGCCACCACTCCAGCAGCACTCTGGAGTACGGCAGCACACCAAGACAAATGAGAGAAAAGTTCCATTACAAAAACACATCACACCCCTCTCTTCACCTTCTTAATCCCCTACAGGGCCACCGTTTCAATTGGAACAATGCAGCAAACAGCACTGTTACAGAACAAGAACATAAGGTCCGCAAATGGGCACGTACCTGAGTGAGTAGTCCAGCGTCATGCCTGTGAAGTCAAAAAACTTAAGGTATTCTTCGGCCACAAGCTTGCTGAATTCGTTGCTTTGAACAAACACATAAGTAAAGGTTATCATTTGAGGGTGAGCCCCTCCAGAACCAGCAAGAAGAAGAACAAGGTGGCGACCAAAGGCCTCATATCAGCACCTACTTTTTACCCAAATGCTTTGCCACATCAGAGCGTTTGAATCGGTCCAGATGGTAGAGGCGCTTAGCCAGGCGCCTGGCTGCTTCCAAATTGCTGCTGCTGCCGCCATTGCTAAGATCGTGGCCAAGGGCTCCGGTAGCACCTTTCTCCTGAAGTTCATTGCTCCCCATGGCAGCACTGGAGTCTAACACCATATTCTGCAGGTCAGCATTGCTATGAGATGGAAAAAATATGGGAAGAAGAAAAATAAGATGACATTACAGTTTCAAGAAGGATTTAATTCCACTTAGAATAGAAGCCAATTAATGGAACAGAGGCAAGATTACAAAATACAGCTAATTCCACTTAATTGAAGGAGCTGTGTAGAACAAGGACACTTATTTAGCAGCCATCAGAGGTTAAGTGAGTTAAACATGGAGACCCAGATTTGGACTTTCCAGCCCAAAAACACATTCTGCCCTGCACTCACCTTCTGAGCATGCTGAGTGTCCACAACGTGTGCTCACTTCACAGACTGTTGTTTCCTATTATCAGCCTACAAGTGCACCTGACAACACTGGCTCCTCATTTGCTTCTTGCACTAGTATTTTTTAACCCGGTCACTTGCTTGTCTTGAAGGGGTCCCTGTAAAAGTAGGCCATTAGCCATTTTCCAGGGGAAAATGCTGCAAGCAAGCCAGGGTGTTCGGTAGCTCCAAGCTGACTCAGCACAAGTCCCTTCCTCATTCTTCCCCAGTTGTCCTGGAAACAATAAAACTCCCCAAATCTAAAATAACATGTGCAGAATTCTCAGCAGCTTCCATGCTGCCCATGAGCAGCGGGCATCCCATAGGGAGACATCACTAGAAAAAGTAGGACTTAGAGCAAGGAACCTAGTTTGGGGGACAAGAGAGAGACACAAGCCACCCAGCCAGCCTGGAGAACTGTTTGCTTTCCTCCTGCTCCCTTGCAAGCAATAATTTCCCTCACTGGCTGCGCAAAGTCAGGATGGTTCAGCACGGCAATCCCAGGGCACTTTACATAAATCATGCATTTATAGATTCCTCCCACTTCTAGTACAGTAGGAAAGCTGTGGCTGAGCTGTGCGCCTGCTTTGCTTCTCCCCTCAAAGAGGCAAGAGCCCTCCCCACCAGAAACCACACATACACATACACACCCCGGCACACAGGCACGCTTTCAACTTTGGAAAAGTTTTTCCCTGACACTGGCATGAAAATTCTTGCAAAATCTCAGCTTTCTCTGTGTGTGTGCATGCATGACAGCATTTCTATTTAAAAAAATACTATACATAAATTTCTTCCACTAAATCATCGTTTACACAGGGGTAATGAATGATCAGCAGGGGTCATGCACAGGGCAGATATGAGTGGAATGAGTTAAAGATGATTTTAAACACAACACTTCAACATTCCACAGTTTCATACACCACTGTAATCTTCAGGCTTGACAAGCCAGGATTTCACTGCGCTCCAGTAACAATTATCTAGCCATCTACTGAAATGTCTACTAGCCACTTATTAACCCTTAAAAATGAGCTTTTCATCTAATGTGAGCTTAAATAAAAATCTTTGCTATTCTGCATGCCTTCTTCCACACAAATCATCCCATGCAGAATATCCCATCCCATCATGTGCCCTACCTCGCTTCCCATGCAGAGTTTAGTTTAAGAGGTGTGCAGTGCTCCTGCAGGAAGGAGACTGGCCCATTCCATCTGCTTCCATCTTCGTAGTGCTGCTAGAATATCAAAAGTATCCACATCCACACTGTGGGTACAACTTTTTTTTATCAATTATATGGGGAGAACAGACATCTAACCTGTTCCTACAAGTACTGGGGATTTGATTTTGCATTTATTTTAGTGTAAATAAAGAGGTGTGATAACCAAAGGGAGTCTCTGCCCTCTAGTAAGGGAATTAATACTGTAAATACAATTCCAACAGCATTAACATCACTGACCACCAGACACCCTAGAAAACAAAAAAAGCCCCTCTTGATACCAGTGGGAAATACCTTCTCAGCCCTTTCCAAAAGCACTAGCCAACATACAAAATTCTCTAAATTTGGTCTGCTCCAAACTTGTGAAGAAAGCAAATTCCAGAGTTCTTGGACACATGCCCCAGGCAATGCCTGTCCACTCAAATTAGACGAAACTGGTTTCAAACTCCCAGCTCTGACAATTGACAAGAGTGAAGGACAACCAGGTGAGCTAACATCTACAGAGCTTTCCACAAATGCTGCTTCAAAAGCCATGCCAACTTGCAGAGCCTCACTCATAAATCACAGCCCCGTTTCACCACTGCTCTTTATTAAAGGCAATATTTATAGCCCTGAAAGATGGCCAAAGCTGACAAGAAACATCTGCACCCTGCTAGGAACCAGTGCACTACGAGAGTCAATGTTACCACAAACCACCGTAAGTTTAGAAAGAAAGGAAGTGCCAGCATCTGCCACTTAGTGAAATAAATGGTACGGCAACTCCCAGCTTCTGTTTTCCTCTTGGAGCAGTGGCTGGGATGTGAAGGACAAACACCCAGCAAGGAGAGCATGCTCTTTCCCCTGCTTGCCAAAGCTAGACGACAGGGCTGTGTAAGAAAACTTATCTTCCAACCTCCCGAAGCTTTCATCCTGACGAGGGGTCCCCATACAGGTATCAGGTCAAAGAATAAGGCATGCTTCCTTCAGTCACTCCAACAGTCGGTTGGCTTATTACCTACTAAGTACAAGAAGGCAATCAAATCAACAATATAGGCTGTCTGTAACATTCTTGTTCAGGGAAAATGCCAGATTTTTAACATTAAAGTAAGAGTCCAGTTCTCAAGTTTTTTAGGCAGAGGGAAGATGCAGTGCCCACACCACTGAAGGCTCAGGAAATGGAGACACCCTACACACGACTACTGCAAGCTGCCTTCTGGACAGGTCATTTTAGCAGGGTCCAGAGGGTGTTACTCAAGGCTGACACCTCTTTTACCTCCAAGACTCTCTTGGGTGCACCATTTTCCTTCCATGCCTCAGTTTCCCCAGCTGCTGAACACAGATAGTAAAACTTGCCTCCCTCTGTAAAGTGCTTATAATGGATTCTAATCAAGGGCTAGGAGCAACCAAGGCTGCAAATAGGTCTGTCTTCTGCTGTCTACAGTTTCTACGCATGAAGACTCCACAGCAGCATTACCAGCTAAACAGAGCCAAGACAGGACTTCATGATGCAAAGCAAGCCTGGACATAGATCTCTCATGCAGCTTTATTCTTTATCACATAAAAATGAGCAACCTCCACTGACAAAAGCAGGCTGAAAATGTAATAGATTATGTTCCCCCTAATCCTGGATTCAAGGCCAAAAGAGACTGTAATGCTACTATTGGTAATTGTCTGTACAGCAACGGCTGCTGATTTTCATCTGGAGATTGATCTCTGCTATCAGAAAACACAAAAAACAGAAGCTACAAAATCCAGACCCCTTTGGTCTCACAGTGCATGAGCTGTGGCCAGAAACCAGGTCTTCAGAACTTCTTGTTTCTGTCCCAGCAATGCACTCCAGATACATCCTCCCTCCTTCATCTGCAAAGCAGGTTCACAGTGAATGCACAGAGGCTGTGACCACCACATCCAGCAGAAATTACAGCAATTTGATAAACAGCTGCTATGGAAAATTCAGTATCTTCTAACAGCAGCAGCTGCCCCTCCATGCTCACAGATTAAACACAGGCAGACTGTAACATCTGTGAAGACAGATTCCTGTAACACACCATCACACCTAGGCAGAGTCTGAAACATTTTATACGGTTTTCTTCACTTGTCCCATTATCAACCAAGTCTACAGTGACTTAGCTGCCAATGCCCAGGTATCTCAATTGTGTCACACTCTACACTTAGCACACTTGATCCATTTAAGAATATTCTAGATTCACTTATTCCCTTTACTACCCATTCTGGGTTTCACCAGAACAGAAATCCTCTACAGCAGTGAAAGGTGGGGGAATGGCTGCAACTTCCACAGAAAAACAGAGCAATGCCAGCAACAAAATGGTAAGGAAACACAAACCTCGTATCTCAGTGGTCCACTCTCTCAGTCTACTAGGCTGCAACTGGAAACCTCAACATTACCTGCAGTTTCAGGTGCCTTAAAACCTTGGGATATTCTTCATATTTTAGCAAATCCATGGGGGAAAAAATTCTGTTTTGTCCCAGGGAAGAAAAGCACGTTAGCATTTTGCTGTACGGGAGAAGAGCTCAGATCCAACACAGAGCAACTGCTCTAGCTGCTAACAAGATGATATTCGGAGTTGACACTGAGTGGCAGGGTGTGACAACTCAGCCTAAGCAATGCCCTCAACCTAGCCAGATTGCCACTGCCTGCAGCTCATGCCGGATCGAAGGCAGCATATGCTGTGTGGCACACTGTCTCCCCTGGATGCACATGGCTCCCCTGCCCGAGGAACACTCATCTATGCAGTGTGCACATCTGGAGGGAATGTGCTGGGTGCACCAATTTCAGAGGTTGCTTGGATGAGACAGGGCTCCGACCTTCCCAGGTCATTTTGGAAAGAGAGGAGGAGAAAACAGGAGGAAAATCAATGTTTTCTCTCAAAAAAATTGGCACATCTTTAACATCAGCTTTACTTCAAAGCAGGCTAAGTCAGGCATCTGCCAGCAAAGTCCATCAGAGCAAAACACAGCCACGATTAACAATAAGGAAGGGTGGAGAGGCGTTCTGGCACGCTGAAGCTAGGGCCAGAACAAATGTTGTTTTCAGCAGGGGTACAGCATCCACCGAGGAGCCACGCTGGAGATGATAATCACCCTGCACAGCACTGTGTTGATCCTGTTGTTTAAACACCTTCAGTCCAAGCCGCCTTCTCCTCCTGGTTGCAAAACAGAGGACACCACCCCCTCTCAGTCATAGCCATCAACTCTGGCTGTGAAAAGCATGCTCTGTTTCTAATTCAACAGCCCCTCAAGCAGCAGCTCTCACCTCACAACGTGGCAGGGACATCAGAAACGAAGCAGCACCGGGATGCCCCTGACAACCAGCCTAGACTGTGGGGGGAGCGAACTTCCCTCTACAAAAAAGTCCTGCCCTCAGGAAACGAACCAGTGCCCTATACCCCTTCGGAGAGGTGTGTGTGCTCTGCCAGTGATACCCTTCCACATCTCAGAGCTGATGAGAAATAAGAAGTGGCACAGGCTGGATTTTGTTTCAAGGCAGCTGAAAAGCCGTGCTTGAGCTGCCTGGCTCTGAAAGGAGTAGCCCCACCGGAGAAAGGGAAGGAATCCCGGCAGCAGTGGGACGTAATGAGTCAGTTCCTGCTACAAATGACTGACCACACAGACAGGCTGGGAACAGCTCTGCTGCACATTTGCTACAGCTCTGAACCGGCTTCTTCGGGGCCAGAAGAGAGCAAGCACAAAATCACATCCAAGCAACAATTTACATTGCCAGTTACCTCCTGCTCCAGGGCTCTTCCAAGATACAACTGTAGGAATGGGGGAAAAATAATAAAAATAAAAATAATGCCCTTTCCTAGCAGATGACTCACTGTGCTATTTTACTCCGAATGGTTTAATCAGCTTTGAAGTCCTACGTATGGATTCTCTTCAAAGACACACTTTGAAGTAGATCCCTCTTTGAGGACTGACACAGCTGCACTTTGCTGCAGCTCGATTCAGTGGGTGTCTCATGAGCACAGCATCAGCCAGGACACATGAAGGGAGGACAGCTTCTACAAACCAGAGCACCAATGGAGGATCCATTAAAAAGTACCTCAGCCTTGTCAGGTCACACAGAAAGGAGCAAAGTAAAAAAACAAACAAACAAGCCCTGTAATCTCTTGTTGGTTATCAATAAAATGCACATGCAAAGTCATTTGCAGGGGCTGAATGCATGCTGCTGCTTAAAAATAACCTCTTGCTCCCCGTAATTGTCCACATTTTTCTTTGATGAAAAGAATGCCCACTAGGGAGCTAACAGCTAAAGTGTTTAGAAAATGCCATTTCTGGTAGGCTTGCACTACAGCAAATGCAAATGCTATCATTACAGGATCACAGCATTAGGACAAGAAGTCCAGCCACATGCAGGGACAGGACTGCAGCCCTTCCAAGAGACAGTGTGTCCTTTATCACACAGATATGCTGGCCCACTGCCACCTGAAGTACAAATGTTTTGCTAAAAATACTTCAGGTTTGATTCCCTTTCGACTTCAGGCTCCTTACACTGCTGTGGCAGGGGCCAGCAACTGCAAAGGGACTCTCACCACATTAATGTCCCTGTGCCTGGAAAGCGACAACCTGGCGCTCGCCACAGAGGGTGTCCAAGGGTTCTCCCAAAAATGGGTCTTTCTGACAGATGCACTGATGTGTAGACTGGTCTCCTGGACACATCAGGATAGTCCCACACTCCCGATATGGCCCATCTGCCCCCAGACATGAGCAAACAGACCTAAAGAATGCGCTGCACACCCATGACTTTGCTCAGAAAACATTCAGCCCCTAAGTTTTTGGGAGCCCCTGGGATCTCTCCCCTGAGCTCAACACATCCCCCCTGTCCCCTTCCCTATGCTGTGGGTGCCAAGAGCCAGCCCTGGGCTCAGCACCAACATAACATTTCCCCACAAGGCTCCTGCTGGGTCCTCCAGGACAGCAGCAGAAGTGGGAAGCCATCGGAGTACTTCCCCCCTTGCCAGGGCTCAGTTTAACTGTTTGGAGACTGGCCCAGGGAGTGTGATTAATGAAGCACCTGGTCCAGCTGGTCCTCCCTGGCAGGCAGCAAAACAGATGCATAAAAATACGGGCGTTCATGCCTTTTGGTGAAGGCTTCCCTGCAGATGTGTGGATGGAGTGTGTAAGCGCTGGCAGTAGTATTGCACAGGAGCTTTATGTTGCAACCATGTAGCAAAACAAACCTCCTGTCCTCAAAAAGAACAGTTTATAATAATAAAAGACATACTTCCTCAATAACGCAAAAAGAACCACCAACCAACCTGCAGCTCACCTAGCTGTGCTAGCAAGGAGTCTGCAGGCTGTGTGCCCTGTTCTTCTCCCCCATTGCTCCCACATGCCATCCAAAGCTATACATGCCTTTATGCTGTGCTGCCAGCCGCTAGGCTCTGCCTCCCTCTATCCCAAGAGACGGATGGATGGAAGAAGAAGAGAGTTAACCAGCAATAACGCAGAGGGGGGCTTGGCTGGCAGCCAGCTGGAGACAGCAGGCTGTACCTCAGGACTGACTTGGAGCTGGGCAGAAACACCTTGGTTTCAGTGAATGAAGGCTTCCTGACCTAAACGGCTTTGACTTTAATGGAAATATGCCAACAGATGCCAGCTTAGAAGCTGAGCTGCTGACAGCTTTATACTGAGGCGCTTCATGCAGAGAACTGATCAGCTGCTTCACTTTTTTTTTTCTTTTTTTTTTAATTATTATTATTTTATTTTCTGTCTCTGTCAGCCCCCGGACTTTTTTGTTTTGTTTGTTTTATTTTCAGAGGAGGCTGGGAACTGAGGAGGTGAAAAGTCATCAGCCCTTTTTTCTCTAAAACAACAGTTTATTTAGGAACTACTAGTAGTTTTACAAACTTTCACTAAACAGGCATTGCAAGCACCTTATTAGCCAGAGCAAAGGCAAACTCCCACGTTATTTCCAGAGCCTTGATAAAGTGATGCCACCTTCCTGCAGGGAATACCACAGTGATCAGTGTGGCTTAACATTTCTGAAGTTAACTAAGCTGTGCAATAATGGGGCAAATCCTCAGCGGCCAAACTGCCACCGGGCTCAGAAATTTACCCCTACGGATTGTGCCACTTCACCTCTACCTGGATTTAAGATACCTATACCAGCACATTGTGCCTTCTCAACAACTGACAGATGCAGTAGCCCATGTGCAGGCAAATGGGCTCCAGCACGCATTTGCTTGCTGACCAGCTGTGGGTGCATTAGACGCATTCACTCTTCTAGGACAACAAGCAGTGGCATTCCTCTAAATAACTTTCCTGATCCTGAGCATATGGATGGCAGCAAATCTGAAGCAGAATCTTCTGACAGACCTAGCTCTCCTAGGTCCCAGAGCCTGTCATGAGCTGAGGCACACCTGAAGGCAAAAAACACCTCCTTAGGAACACAGGGATCTTCGCAGATTTAATGCTAAATGAAAAAAGATTCAACCAGGTCACCAGGTGAGTCTTCAAAGGGTAAAAAAGTTCTACCAGACTGCCATCGAACAAACTAATAAAATGAATGAATGAATAAAGGTTACATGTTAGACATCTAACTACTGAGTTTCATATTCAGACTGAAGATCAAATACAAGTTACCTTGGACATAAATACCCGAGTGCGAACTGAAAACCAGAAGTGTAACTGGCATTCAGGATAATAATAAACTGGGAAGAGACTTAGAGAATCAAGCTGGAGAAAGGGATCAAAGCTGGGTTTATCTGTCAACAAAGTTTATCATCTCAAAGAAAGAATAAGCAGAGTGCCACTGGGAAACTGCTGCAAACGGCCCTTACGCAGAAGAAAGCAAGCAACTACGGGAACTACCATGAGAAGCCCAAACCATTAAGAGTAACGTGGCAGCCACTGGGAATTGAAATCTGCATTTATTCTGAGAACAACCCATCACTTCAGGGAGTTTGTTTTCTTCCCCCTTTGAATTATAAAAGAATACATACGTGACTAAATTTGTGTTTGCATCTCTAGGAAAAAAACAAAATAAAGTAACTAAACTTGCAGAATTTGCTGAGCACCAGCACTTCTTTGAAGATGATGGCAGGTGGCAAATACTTAGCATATTTGAGGATTAGGAGCTAAAATACAGGTTTTTTTCTTCTCTCTCTGGATTTAGAAAAATCTTGGGCGATGTCCTACCAAGAGAGACCACACCTTCCAAAAAAATTCAGCAAAAGAAGTGCCAGAAGATTTTAGTGGTTTGTGGGTTTTTTATTATTATTTCTTCTTCTGACTGTCGCATACAAGGGAAGAGGGAATGGGAAGTCTGCTACAAAGAATGCAGAAAAAAGAAAGATAAAAAGAAATTATGTCTTTAGAGTCTGAAAGTAGAAAAGAAAGATGGAGATCATCACCAAGATAACTTAATACTTGACTTTTAGACACACTGATGTTCTGTTGCTCACTGCATACATAGCAAAGATCACTCACTTTTCCCTTAGTATTTATTGCTTTGGAAATATGTCCCCCTTTCTCCCACTGATCTGGTGTGAGTGATTACACCTTGTTCAGGCAATGAAAATTCAGGCTCGATGTCTGGGTAGCACCTTGCAAACAGTCATCCTTACTGCCTCTGCAATAAGGATTAAAAGCCCATGCACCAAGGCTGAACCTTGCTCAGTATCAACACAACCCACTGGCATGAGAAGGGAGGAGTGCAGTGCCTGGGGGCAGGTGCAACAGCAAGGACCACATGCCTCTGCAGGGATGACACAAGAGGTAAAGGGACAAAACATGGCCCAAATGCACTATCTTTATTGCCACTGCAAAGCTTCATTACACTGGCAACTGGCTCAGCACATTTCATGGGGTCCCCATAGTGCCCTGACACACACTGAGGCTGTCCCTCAGCTCTGAAACCTCACACACTACCTCTCCTCCCCCAGTTCTTCCACCCCTACCTGGGGAAACTTAAGGCTACTTCAGCTGCAGAAATTTGTTTTTTCCCCAGAGGGATGGTCATTATATACCTAGGAAAGAGATTAAGCCCCCCAAAAGACACCAAGATCTAGACCTGTTCCTAAAGCAAGCCAAGCTGCGTGCCCTTTTCCCTCAAGCACCCCTCCTCCAGTGGCCAGGCACGAAGGGCATCCAAGCAGTGCTAGGAAAGACTGCTTGCAAAAACAAGCCAACCTGTCCTGCAGGAAATCCCAGGTGCCAGCTGACATCCCCCCTGCCCTAATAAAGCGCAGCAGCAGGTGGCTGTCAGAGCAGGCACACTGCACAGCTCTTGGGAGGACTTACTGCATTTAACCACGGCCAACAGCTGATAGGGAGGACAGCAGAGACGAAACGTCCAGACACCCAGGAGCCCATCGGAACTTGCAGCCTGCAAGCGTCTAATAATTTTTTTTCCTCTTTTTTTTTTCCAATTCTGAAGGCATGTGACTGGCCTTCACATACCAGAGCTGACCCCTCCCAGAACCAGTGATTTCCTAAGAGCAGAGAAGGATGTTACCCTCCCACTTACCCATTACAAGACTAGGTTTCCTTGCCATAAAGTATTAAAACCTCACGCCATCTAGGGTCTGCCTGTCACTTATGCTCAAGATCTCTCCAGAGAGATGCAAAAGGTGGTGTGGTGCTCAGCTATCTGCTATCAGGAAAGCACAGCCACCGGGAGCACCTGCTCCTCCTTTCCTTAGGCACACAGTTTTCAGTTTCCAGTTTCTCTTTGCTCTCACATCCACCCTCCTTCTGCACCGGACTGTGAAGAGCTACCAGTATTTCACACTCTGTCGACTAGCGCTGGTAGCTCGGTACCAGGCTACTCTCTCCCCATGTGCTTTCCCAAGCATTTTTATGTCACCAAAATACCACTGCACAGAGAGCTGCTGCGGTTTTGGTTTTGGTTCGCTTGGGTTAGCAGCAGAGTTTCTGGAAAAGAAGTCCTGTTTCTTGCTGTGCTGTGCTGCAATGTTGCATCACTGCAATGTTGCATCGCCTTGCTCCCAAGCCCCCCAAGCCTCAAATTCCCCCACTTTGCTTAGCACTTGCCGCTGTCCACACGCTGAGACGCCACACACCTGCCTCCACCCCTACAGGATGGGGCCGTCTGGCTGCTCTCCCGCCCGCACCCACCCCCACGGGATTTCACGTCACTGGGTGGGCAGAGCCGCGGGATTCCCTGGCTTCAGGGGGGGGCGGCAGCTCCGCAGAGGGCACAGAGACCCCCGGTGGCTCCGCGACACATGGCAGGCAAGCTGCTGCCTGCCACCGGCCGGTGGCTGCAGGATGCAGGGCGAGGGAGGGCTGCCTGCATCTGGCAGGGCAGTGGGCTTGTCTTGCCCGCCTCGTTCTTCGGGAGAGCTGGAGCTCCTCAGCGTGTGCTGCCCTGATGTTCTGCAGCGCCAGGCAGGAGCTCTGCGTGCGAAGACACAGCCCCAGAGCAAGCGCAGGTTCGCGACACTGTAGGAAACCGACACGCAGCAGCGGAAAGCACAAAGGTGCCACAGAGGCTACCACGCATGCATCATACATGTGTACTTTCAGCTGAGAAAACAAGTCTGGGATTGCTTCAGGCAACACAACCACCCACACAAACTCTCAGAAACAGTACCCACTGCTCAGGCAGCTCCTTCTGGTTCACCTGAGCATCAGTGATGCACTGTCTTGACCCCTCTGAGAGTAAATCCCAGGCAGTCCCCAGCACGCACACAGTGCTCCTCACCCACACATCATAACACTGGGATTAATCACTGGCTCCAACAATACAGCACACGGGGTCTGTCAGTCACC